>NC_088871.1:41836425-42127506 GCF_032884065.1 Artemia franciscana
GATCGTAACAAAGGTATTGTCACCAATGGTCAGTTTCGCTAGCAATCTAATCAAATCTGGCGGAGATTTATCCATATTCTTAAACAAAATCGAGTTCTACGCTTTGACTAAACTTGACCCTATAAAAAATATAAACTTAAATGAAAATAATTTGAGGAATAAAAAAGGTTGGCAATTATTTTTTTTTCATAGAACAAGGTGTGATTACTAAAACACTATCTTTTTTAGAGGATATCAAATGAAATAAATGTAAAAAATTGCAGGTAAAACTCAAACAGTGTATATGACGGCCCTTAAACCATCCCTCAAACTAAATTTGTACTTAAAGGAAACAAAAAAAAATTCCAAACATATTCCTTAGATATTACAAGACTTTCAGTTCCACGTTTTTGAAAAGACGATGGGAGAATAGAATAGAACAGTAAATTATAAGCAAGGTATATTTGCTAAGCCTTGAGTAAAGCTGAGCTAACTTCAGCGTAAGGGACGGTGGATTTGGAGGGGGGACAATAAAGGTGATATCTGATCGCTTTAAAATTTCATGTCACATTTATTTCATGTAAAAGTAAGTTACTTTAAAAAAATTACTTCTCTTTTTTAATCAAACAGTTCGTGGTAACGAACTGTAGTAAGGAACGACCCGGCTCGATAGTAACCAAAACTCTAAAAAATGGAATTTTGATACCAATAGCTACATCAAAAGAATCACATTTTAATGTTGATTTTAAATATGTATGTTTGATCAAGTTTAATCTTACCCATCAAAAGTTAGGAGCCTGAGAAAATAAGCCTTATTTTAGAAAATAGTGGGAAACACCCCCTAAAAGTCATTGAATCTAAACAAAAATGACAACGTCAGATTGATCGTATCAGAGAACCCTATAGTAGAAGTTTCAAGCTCCTATATACAAAAATGTGGAATTTTGTACTTTTTGCCAGAAGGCAGATCACGGATGCGTGTTTATCTGTGCTTTTTTCCCCCAGGGGTGATCGTATCGACCCAGTGGTCCTAGAATGTTTCAAGAGGGCTCATTCTAACAGAAATGAAAAGTTTTAGTGCCTTCTTTTAAGTGACCAAAAAATTGGAGGGCACCTAGGCCCCCTCCCACGCTAATAATTTTCTTAAAGTCACCGGATAAAAATTCTGAGATAGCCATTTTATTCAGCGTAGTCGAAAAACCTTATGACTATGTCTTTGGGGATGACTTACTCCCCCACAGTCCCCGTGGGAGGGGCTGCAAGTTACAAACTTTGACCAGTGCTTACATATAGTAATGGTTATTGGGAAGTGTACATATGTTTTCAGGGGGATTTTTGGTTGGGGGAGAGGCTGAGAAGAGGAGGGTATGTTGGGGGAACTTTCCATCGAGGAATTTGTCATGTTGGAAGAAAATTTCCCTGAAGGGAGCGCAGGATTTTCTAGCATTATTTAAAAAAAAGAAAAAATAAATATGAAAGTTTTTTTCAACTGGAAGTAAGGAGCATTATTAAAACTTAAAACGAACAGAAATTATTACGCATATGAGGGGATCACCTCCTCCTAATACCTCGCTCTGTATGCTAAAGTGTTTTCAGTAATTTCAACTATTTATTCTGCGGCTTTTGTGATTCAGGGGTCATTTTTAAGGAATTGGGACACAATTTAAGCTTTAGTGTAAAGAGCGAGGTACTGACCAGGGGGTGAACCCCCTCATATACGTAATAAAAACATGAGAATACAAAAGTTCGTTACGTAAGCTAATTTTTAAGTTACATATACCTTTTACTAATAAAAACATTCGTAAAAAATTAAAAGTTCTAGTTGCCTTTTTAAGTAACCAAAAAATCGGAGAAGAACTAGGCCTCCTCCCCCGCTCCTTTTTTCTCAAAATCATTCGGTCAAAACTAAGAGAAAGTCATTTAGCAAAAAAAAACATGCAAATTTCGTTTTAATTATTCATCTGTGGAGAGCCAAAATCAAAACATGCATTGATCCAAAAACGTTCAGAAATTAAATTTAAAAAAAGGAGTTTTTTTAACTGAAAGTAAGGAGCGACATTAAAACTTAAAACGAACAGAAATTACTTCGTATATGAAAGCGGCTGCTTCCTCATGAACGCCCCGCTCTTTACGCTAAAGTTTGTTTTACTGTTTTAAAAAGCCGAGTTGAGATAAAGTCAAACTTTAGCGTAAAGAGCGGGGCGTTGATGAGGAAGCAGCCCCTTTCATATACGAAGTAATTTTCGTTTGTTTTATAAAACTTGTTTTTTTTTTATTTAATTCACCCATAACGTCTAAATTTTAGGTTGCAAAATTATATCCTCAAACAAAACATGCGGCCATATGTGAGTGGGTTCATTGTTTCCTAAGGCTTGTGATATCTTGAACAGTATTACCAACTCTTTTGAGTTGGCTTTGAGATACTTTGCCTAAGAAATTTGTACCGTAGCGGATAACCTTAGGAAATGGTGATTTGTTTAGGTATTAATTTACTACTTCAAACGGGCACTACAATTAGAACATTTCGTTTGTCCCAGTTTTTCCAAGCAAATACAGGAAGGGGCATTTGGGCCCATCTCCTCCTTCACTAGAACATCAAAATCTTTGTGATTTGCCATAAACATCTTTTTGTTTGACATGTAGCTAATTTAAAACTAGAATTTCAAACATGAATCCTACAATAATTTAAATTTAAAAGAAACAGAAGCTACTATTGAAAAATAAAGAAACCAAAACAAAAAGAGACTAAAGTAAATAGTCCCATCAAACTTAAAACGAAGTGAAATTACCACAAACAAGAGTAGGGCTACCACCTTCTAAACCTTGTAAACGTCATAGTGTCATTTTTATATTTATTGACAACGATATTGTTTTGAGAATTTAATTTTCAAAACATTTAAAAATAATAGTAATAGAAATAAAAAATATATAAAACTACAGAATCATAAGGTGACTGGAAAGAATTAGTGGAAGTGGACTGCCTGTTTAATATATAATGATGTTGAGTTCTGAAAATTTCAGTTATTGTTTCATTTTTTTTAATATTATGACTGAAAGAGGAAAATTGAAAAAAGATTATTTTGGTGCATAAAGCGTAAATGATACCAAATCCTTTGGAGGGTAATCAGTCAAAGTTTTACGCATACATTGATTTCGTGTAACAAATCTTTAAGAATAATTTTACTAATTGAACCTTGTGTTGATGGAGGATAGTATCCCCAACATTTGAAAATCTGCTTAATTTTTGGTCTTCCTTAGGAGTAAAGTCATCTCTGACCCCATCCTGTAGACATCCTGGAATATATTGATATTTTATGAAAGTTCTTAAGCCGAACTGGCCAGACATGACAAAATGGAGACATGACGAAATGGCCAGACATGACACATTGGAGGAAAATTCAATTCTTTGTAGTTTTGATATGGTTTCCATGTATTCAAATTTTAACGTGAAGAAGTGCGAAGATATATTAAGGATTAAATTACAAAAGCACTGATTTGATACAAGATGTGACCATGGCTAGTTTGGAGATTGAAGTCATTATGAAATTGGTTATCCTTGCAAATCAACATTCTCTTTGTTTTGGTTTTAGAAGTGAATTTTATAAAACAAGTGTTTGATTTGGCTATGGGGGCATCTCTCTCCCCTTTGTTGGCAAATCTCTTTATGGAATCTATTGAAACCTCCGCTATACACAGTTTTGGGCTCTCCCCTTGTTTCTGGGGCAGATTCATGGATGATGTGGTATGCATTTGGAAACACGGTTTCCTTAGAGTCCTTAGACCTTTTCTATAAACATTTAAATAGTTTTGACAAAAATGTAAAACTTACGGTGGAGTTTGAAGAAAATGACAAACTACCTTTTCTTAATATCTTATTGATTAAAAGTGATTTCCACTTACTTTTTTCAGTATATAGAAAGCCTACACACAGTGATAGGTATTTGAACTTTCACTCGTGCCACCCTATTTCATTGAAACGAGGGGTTGTGATTGCACTGGTGGATAGAGCTTTCAGAATTTGTTCCCAGGAGTTTTTAGATTCTGAATTGTTGTATTTGAGGGATGTTTTATTTTGTAATAGCTACCCGATTAAATTCATTGATAAAATAATAAAAAATAGACGCATAAAATACAACAATAGGGTTATTGGGGTTTCACAGTGCACAGAATTAAACTTACCGAAAAGGTTCATTTTTTTGCCTTATGTACCTACTTTGGGGGAGATGCTTAAACGAATTTTCGGTAAACATAACATTGATACTTGTTTCCAATCAGTGAGACCATTAGGTAGTTTTCTTAATTCTGGGAAGGATTTAACCCAGGGAGATTTAGTTAGTGGGGTGTATAAAATTCTTTGTTCTTTTGGAAACTTTTATATTGGTAGAACTCACCAACAATTTACTGAAAGATTTATTGAGCATCGCAACTCAATAGAAAAAACCCAACAATTAAGAAAGCCTCCTGAAGCTTTTGTTTCGGCTCTAGATGAACATACATTCTTTCATCCCGAACATTTTATACAATTTGATGAGGCTGCAGCTATTTCTAATGATAGAGGTTTTTTCAGTGGGCGAGGGAGGCTATTATATTTGCTAATCTTTCAATAAATAGAGACACAGGGAATTTAAATATCGACCCAATTTATGATTTTCTTTTGAAAAATGAACCAATAATCGATAAGGGAATTAAAATTTTACACAATCCCCAGGGGACAAGATTACCTACTAGACCAAAATGAGTTGCTTCAATATTAGCTTACAAGAGGATAATTTTGCAACAGAATAGTTAACTAAGTTTCAATTTTCATAATTTTTCCTCAGTTTCTTTGATGTTCTTATTGAAGTAACTCGAATAGCTTCTTTTCCCTACGTGGATTAGTAGCAACAATTGTATTTATTATTATTGGTGGTGGTTTTATTTGTTTTTAGTTTAGTGTTTTTTCTTTTTATCGTGTTGCTGAAGACGCCTAGTCTGGATACAGGCGAAATATCCGCGTTGTTTTAGTCTTTCATATCTACTGGCTGTAGTCTCGTTTGAGGTTTTTACTCTCTTCCTCTTTGCTGTTTATTGATATCTTAATCCACCATTAAAAAATACATATCTTTTTATGAGGTTTTTTTCCTTTAATTATTAGTTTAGATATATGCATGTCAGTCAACTATATTCGATTAAAATCAAATATAGTTGTGGGCATCAAGCCATGGCTAATTGTAGAAAAAGCCAAGACAGATAGTCTGATTGAGTGAGAAGCAAATCTGGCATTAACCCCCTTATTAAGATTGTATAAAAATGATGTTAGTTCATTTGTTAATAGATAAGTCTATTTATTATCCGTCCATGCGTCATTCCTAGGACAGAAGAGCTAAGGTAGATAGCCATTGATAGTCATAATGAAGGAGTTCTATTTTGTTCTCACGAAAATAATCACAAATCAAAACAACCTAATTTATGCTTAGCTTTTCGTCGTAATTGAGCTACCGTTGATCCTGAATTTTTAATTAAGTGTTTTTAAGGACTTAAATGTTACATTAAATCTATGCAAAAATTTTCAGATTTTTCACGCATGAGTCGACGTAACTGCATTTTTATTCCAAATGTTTTGTATCTTTTTATCCATACCCCAAATTGAAATTCGAGGCCTAAATGCCCCCTTACAAAAAGACATCCCAGAAATTTATAAAGACAGTGTATTTATTGAATTCCGAAGATAGTGCACATACAATATTCTGATACCTGACACACCAGTGTTTTTTTTTTTATTTACCTTGCTTCTTAACGATGAATTCTAAGTCCTAGAGCAGCACATTGTGCACAAATTTTGGATTGACAGAGAGACAACATATTTATTCCTTCCCCGACGTACAATTTGAAGTCCTTCCATCCCTGCCAATCCCTCTCCTACACTACCTGGAAGTTTCAACTTGATCACCCAAGCTATTCCTGAGACACAGGGCTACCAATTTTTTTTAGGAGTGTGTCATATTTTTTCCAAAAATGTGCTTTTTGTGTCATCTCAGATTCCATAATGTGTCACAAAATGTGTCATGTTTTTTGCTACAAGTGGTATCACATTTAATTGTCAAATCTTTATGCAGAGTTTTGAATATATAATCTTTTCCAAATCAGTTCAAAAATGAGTAAACTTAACCTTATCCTATTATCTTGGGATCATGACCGTTTTATGACGTCATGAAATAAATAGAAACATTCGATTAAATTAATGTTACACACTATGAATTTGTGTCAATGTGGCGGCCAACGAGGCAAGTTTACATTTATAAAAGTTTTATGGACAATCAATTCTTACAGTAAATTGAAATACACTTTTCGTATGACGTCGTAATCGTAATCGGCTTTATTGGCTAAGCTTTTTATTTACTCAATATGTAAGCCATTTAACCAGCTTCAATCTAAGTATTTTTGTTATATTTGTTTAAGCCACAAAGAAAGCCGTCTCTGAAAATTTGTAATCTTGTCTGAGGTGAGATACCCCTCCTGTACTCCTAAAAATGGGAGTTGTTACTTATGCATACAGCTTTGGTAAATTGCATGCTGTTTACAGTTGGCTACATCAAACACTCAATCAAGAAGCCAATTAAGTTCAGATATTCAGCGTGCATTTTGATTTGAAATTTTCGCCTATGGCTGTTTTCTTCGTGTGGTTTAAATTTTAAATATGGTAATGGCATCTGTCCTGTATTCCGCACTATGCACTACTGCCACCATTAGGTAGCGCTATTCCCTTCCATTTATTTGTAGCTTTTCTGGAGGTAGAAAATTGAAATTTTACTTTTCTTTTATTACCATTTAAAAAACAAGACTTTGATGACAAAAATGTGTTATTTTCTTGAAAAATGTGTCATTTTTTTCAAAAATGTGTCATTTTTTTGAAAAATGTCATTTTTGGGAAAAATGTGTAATTTTTTTGAAAAATGTCGTTTTTTTGAAAAATGTTTCATTTTTGTCGATTGTGTCATCATTTTTACTGAATGTGTCATTGTGTCATGCAACATCAAATTGTATCATTTTGACACAAAATGTGTCAATTTGGCAGCCTAGCTGAGACATGGAAGGTGATTTGAAAACTTGGGTGTACATTGGCGTGTTTTATTTACTCAGGTACCCGTTTCAAATCCACATTATCCCCCTTGCGAAACTTGGAATCTTGATCTAGTGAACAAACCCTAAGGGCTTATCTATTATTAAATACAAAACAAGTTTTTATGGCTAAAAGTAAGTAGTAAAATAAAAACTTAAAGCAAACAAAGATTATTCCGTATATGAGGGAGGTTAAATCAGCATAATTTCATTTAAAAAATACTAATATCAGATCCTTTTTGAAATCAGCCGAGAATTCCGAACCACCGTGAAAATATTTATCACAGAAATCTCCCCACTCCCAGTGGAATGTTACTCCCGTGGAGAATTCCTCCCTTCGAATCTCTCTGGTGGCGCGGAAATCCCACCGGAAAAATCTCCCAGACCATTCAACTCTGCTGAAAATTTCCCCGGAACATCGCCAAATGTGAAATTGATTTGGAAAAGACAAAGCAAGACAAATAAAAAGAACTTCTGATAAGAATTCTGGCTAACTCCCGCAGGGGAAAATTTCCCCTGCAAATTCCACCCGTGGAAATTTCCCTCCCCTGCGAAAATTCTCATTGTGAAAATCTCCCTAGGTAGACCCCCTCCCTCCCCCAGGCAACTTTTTTCCATTCTCAACAAAAGAAAGAATTTTGACATTCTTTGGATCAGAGATCCAAATAAGGCTGGAAGACCAAGAAATTCAGAAATGGTGGAATGACCTTAGCCAGTCGGAAAGCTTAAGTTCTTACTATAAGGTGAAAGAAAATTATGGTGAAGAGTTATATTTTAAATAAGGGATTCCAAAAGAATCCCTGAGGTCTTGGATGCAGGTGCGAGCAAACTGTCTCCCTCTTCACAGTATTTGGAAAAATAGGTGTCACCCGGAAATGTGGTATACTTGTCCAATTTGCGGTGATCTTGATGGGCTAGACCATTTTCTTTTCAGGTGTCAGAGGCTAAATGAGCTAAGAGGGAGCTTTCTTGGGGTGGATGGTCGTGAGCCCTTTCTTGGAACTTTGAAGTCGACGTCGAAAATAAATATAGTAGCAGTGGCAAATTTTGTCCGGAAGGGTCTTGTTATTCGAAAGTCGATTGTTACATAATTTAGTTTGTTTGTTGTTATATATGTATGTATACGGCCTGAAAAATGGCTTTAAATACAGTCATTCATTCATTCATTCATTCATTTTGTCAATTTCATATGTTTTAGTGGCTTTAAGGTTCTCATAGATATTGTGTTTCATTGCACAATTTCTATTCGGATTGCCTATTTTTTTCAAGGAGCTCAATTTCTATTTCTAAAGCTATGGTTATTTTCATATGCAAATTGGTTTGCAAGCAGCTCTAAAATTAGTGCATTTAGTATATTTAGAATCAGCGTAAATAATGAATTTATCTACACTCTTAAAATAAATTTTAGTCTTTAAAACGTCGTTTTTCAAAGTTTCTATTGGCAAGGGTCGCTCATTGCTCACTGTTCGTTACTACGAGGTAGTTAATCCAAAACTTTTAAATGGGAGGGAGGCTACCACTCCCTTGTTCAGTCTCTAATTTATTATATTCAAGTTTAATATTTGTGGTATAGCAGTCCTTTAAGATTGATAATCATCCCTGAAATGTGCTCCACTCAAAATATTTGGCAAGGGGTCTGAAGTATCAAGGACTAAATTGTCATCATATCCACGGTTTTCAGGGTGAGTTCTGGGAAAACAATGTTTTGATATAGGGGTGTCTCCTATAGTGATGAAATATGCACTACTCAAAACATTTACTAAGGAAGGGGGAAAAGTCTGAAGCATCTGAGAATAAATATCGTCATTATATTCACGGTATTCATAGTGAGCTCTGGGAAAATATCTCGTTATAGGAGCTGGCCACTGGAGGAAATGCCAAGGAAGGGGGAGAGAATTTAGTGAACTCCCGGGAAATAAGGAGACGTTAAGAAATGTATGTAAGGAAGAAACTATAAATATTCTCATTCAAATTTTGGTAAGACCAAAGCTTCTTTAGCAAATGTCCCCCACCCACTCCTTGGAAGTCAACTGGGTTCGCTTAGATTGCCTTTTCCGTTTCTCCAATTTTTTACTGATAAGCATCTTGAAGCCGTCTTTTATATTACACAGAAATTTTTGTCTCCAGTAGGAGGGGAGTCAACACCCTGCAGCCCCCATATTACAGTTTCAATCGAAAACATTCTTCCTGGCCATGACTCAAAAAATTGCTAAGCCTTTGTGTTCTTTGTATGCATTTAAATTTGACAACATTCACGTGATTTTTTTGTCCTTTTTTGTTTTTGTTTTAATAAAGTCTTTAAAGTAGAGTCAGCCGAAGGGTGCACGTCCTGCTTAGGACCCACAAAAATATTTCCAAGCCCCAGCCTACAGAATACTGAAACCTATTACAGAGTTTTCAATCTATTATCTACAAAAATGTAATTTACGACTATCATAGGTGCGTTTATTTGTTTGTTTGTTTTCTTCTTTTTCCAAGGGTAATAGAGTGAAAAAAAAGCATTCTTAAAAATTAGAAGAAAACTCAAACTAATCTTAATTCGAAATAACGGAAGTTCTAGAGCCCTTTTTAAGTAGCATTAAAGACTGCGCCACAGTGAAGTGGCGTTTCTGTCAAAATAGGACCAAAAAACTGTTAATTGATATTTCTGAGACAGCTAAACGATTTAAGACTATCGAAAATTTATGAGCTTATTCGGCTTATGAGGTAATAATGCCTTACGATCGCGCATTCGTTCTTATACTTGTTCTTACAATATAAACGGTTAAAATAGCTCTTACAACACAAACGGTTAAAAGAGATTTCATTTAGAGCTTCATTTATCTCCAGGATTCCCAACATAGGGCAGATGGGCACATAGGGTTTGCACAACTTTCAGGTACCGCTCTCTAGGCTAAAAGGATCAAACATTCTGATGTAAGGGAGAAGACAGGTTGGGATTCTCAAGAAACAGGCCAAGAACGTTCTGTCTTTGATCTGTTTGGAACTTTTAGCTGTAGGTCCTTTAGCCAAGAGGATCCTAATGCACGAAAAACGCGGGACAAAGTACTCGCTAAAAGAAGATCCGAAATATGTCAAAAACCTTTCTTTACTGGCTTGAAATTCAAATCTTTAATCCCTTGGGCTAGAGCGACCCCAATGCGGAAAAATAAAGAGAATACGGTTCTTGCAAAAACGGGTACAGCAAAGGACCAGGAAAGAGCAAAGACATTTTCCCCTGGCCCCTTGTCGTGAGATAATACAGGCTTGAGAGGGAATTTGTTCGATTGAACATTGTGGGTTTTACCGTCCTTTTAAGAATCAAAAAGGAATTACGGCGACCATCCTCCATAACCATTTTTTTTACCACCCAGTCCTTGTGAATCCTATGATATTGGATCCAAATTGTTAATAAAACGCGCTATATGTGCCCGAGTTTTCAAATCATCAATGTCTCAGGGATGGGCTATAGGACCAAGTTGAAACTTTCCGATAGTGTCGGAAAGGAAATGGGAGGGAAGGGACGACTTCAAATTCTGTGTTAGAGCTAGGGGTTATCTGTTTTACTTTCTCTGGCAAATCTAAAAATTCTACAAAATAAGCTGCTATTGGACTTGGGATCTAGTCATCGTTAAGCAGCAAGGTAAATAAAAAAGAGACACGATGTACTGTCTGGTTATCAAAATATCGTATCCAAACTAACTTAACTTTGGAGCTCAAGCTGAAACTTCCATAGACATGTTTTTAGGAGGTGCATTTGGACACCAAACTTTGAAATAGAGGAGGGGTGAAGAAGGGGTAGACGTGTTGTATTTTGAATCTGTCTAAAAGCTTTGGCACTTTAACCCTCTGTGGGACTAGAATTTATTCATAGAGAAGTATTAATCAAAACCAAAAGACACTATCTACCCAGGTTAACTAAGTAGGGTATTTTCAATATTTTAAATACGGCTTGGGATATAGAGTTGTATCCTTTAGATATTGAGGGATCAAGTGACCCTCGAATTTTGGCTTGGGGGAGGTGGCAGGGGTAAATTTATAGACGCTGTCTGTATCCAGGCCATATAATTGGCGTAACTCATATCTTGGATATGGGTCGGAGGATGCAGTTCAAACTTTCAGGCAGTTTCCTTGGGGAGGGGGAGTTCAAATTTTGCGGTTTATAGGAGGGTAAAATACTGTTTTCAGTCCATCTAAACACGTTTAAATTAGAATTTTCTATGTGAATTAGAATTTTTTCTAATATACGTAGCAAGGAAAATTTATTTAAGGACACTATAGTACGTGTATAAAGACTCGTTTCTTGTGTTACGACGTTATCAGAACATCATATCTGCAATATCTCTGAAATGGCTTTGGGCATGGGTCTAATACTTAGGAAATGCTAAGGGTGTTAAGTTAACCTCAAGTTTTGAATTGGAAAGAGGAAGTAGAGGGGGAGGCCTAAAAGGCGGTTTTATTCCGATCCTCCCAACCCCTCTTTACTATAATCCCCAATGAGACCTGTATTTCGTTAACTTTTATACAGTAAGGTCAACCAAAACACCGTATTTTACCAAGGTGATTAAAAAAGCATGTCTGTAGCATCCTAGGAACAGTTTTAGGGCTCAAGTAGAAAATTGCGGAGAATATTTGGGATAGGGGTAAGTGAACTAAAAATCACATGGGGAAGGGTCAGAGGAAAGATTCTAAAGATTTGGTTGCCAAACTAATTTTGGTACTATGAGTCCCTGTTTAATTAGAATCTATTTCCGGTTATTTAGCGACATAGAAAGAAAGGGGGACTTGATAAGAGGCTTGTTCGATCAATCTTAAAGGTTCTAGGGCCCTTGTAAAGGTCAAATGATTTAGGATGACTATTCTCCCTTACTACCAAGCCCCTGTAAATCCCATGATATTAGATCTAAACTGTTGGTCATTTTCTCTGGAAATACTGAAAGGTCGAGTAGGTATGCCTCAGGAATCCATATAACCTCTACAGCCCTTTGCGCAGAGACCGTAATCATATAAATTCGCCAGTTTTCATTGACAGGTTTTTCGAACAGTTTGAGATGAAGAACTGTAAGTAAGGAGCAACGTGGCTCAAAAGTAACCAAAACTCTGAAAAACAAGATTCTTGATAACAACAAGATACATAAAAATTGTTTACGTGTAGTGTTTGTTATTAGGAAGTATGTAAAACTAAGATAAGCCTGCATAAATCAAGCATCCACTGAAACAAGTCAGTTTTCTTTAGTACATATTTAACTGTTTTATTACTATGTGGCTCGTTTTTCAGCTTTTTCTGTCATTTTCACTTGATTTGGGGAAATTGAGTTGCCCTCCAATTTTTTGATTACTTAAAAGGGTAACTAGAACTTTAAATTTTTTACGAACGTTTTCATTAGTAAAAAATATACGTAACTTATGAATTAACTTACATAACGAACTTCTATATTCGTATGTTTTTATTACGTATATGAGGGGGTTCACCCCCTCGCTCTTTACGCTAAAAAATTGAATTTTGTCCCAATTCCTTAAGAATGACCCCTGAATCACAAAAGCCGTAGAATAAATAGTTGAAATTACTAAAAATACTTCAACGTGAAGAGTGAGGTATTATGAGGAACTGAACCCCTCATATGCGTAATAATTTCTGTTCGTTTTAAGTTTTAATAATGCTGCTCCTTACTTTCAGTTGAAAAACTTTACATATTTATTTTTTCATTGTTTTTTTTTTTAAATAATGCCCCCTTCATTGAAATTCTCTTCCCCATGACAAATTCCTCCATGGGAACATCCTCCCACGTAACCCCACCGTCAGCTTCTCCCCCCCCCAAACCAAAAAATCCCCTGAAAACGTCTGTACACTTCCCAATAGCCATTAGTATATGTAAAACAACGGTCAAAGTTTGTAAATTGCGTCCCCTCCCAAGGGGACTGTAGGGGAGTATGTCGTCCCCAAAGACATAGCTATTAGGTTTTTCGAATCTAAGAATTTTGATCCTGTGACTCTGGGGAAAAAATGAGCCTGGGAGGGGGCCTAGGTGCCCTCCAATTTTTTGGGTCACTTAAAAAAGGGCACTAGAACTTTTAGTTTTCCGTTCGAATGAGCCCTATTGTAACATTTAACGACCACTGAGTCGATACGATCGTCCCTGGGAAAAAAAAACAAACAAACACGCATCCGTGATCTGTCTTTTGGCCAAAAATATGAAATTCCACATTTTTGTAGATGGGAGTTTGAAACTTCTATAAGAGGGTTCTCTGATATTTTGAATCTGATGGTGTGAATTTCGCTAAGATTGTATTACTTTTAGGGAGTGTTTCCCCCTATTTTCTAAAATAAGGCAAATTTTTTCAGGTTCATAACTTTTGATGGATAACACTAAACTTGATGAAACACATATTTCAAATCAACATAAAAATGCGATTCTTTTTATGTAGCTATAGGTATCAAAATTCCGTTTTTTAGAGTTTCGGTTACTATTGGGCCGGGTCGTTCCTTCCCACATTTCGTTACAAAGAACTGTTTGATTGGTATAAATTATTTTTCGTAACAAACTTTACTATTAATATTCATTGAAATGATATTTACCATTTAAGAATCAGCTTTAAACGGCAATTTTTTTTCACTGTACGCTTATCTTTCAATAAGTGTTTTTAAACTTCCCGCAACTATGGGTTTTGATTTGCTCTGCAACCATGACAGAGATATAAAGAAGTTATTAAAAAACACATAGATACAAAATTAGCTTTGATGCGGTACCTTGAACAGCTCATTATGATGCTGCACTGCAGTAGCCTGCTAGTTCTGTAGGGCATCATACGATTTATGAAAAATATTAAAGGGGCTAGGAGGGGGGTATACACAAGAGGGAACATTTATAACCTCAGGTTTAGGGTTACAACCCATGGAAATTATGATTGTACGCTTTTTGTTCATCCCAGCCTTTCCATTCCACAAACGGCATTCAAAGTGCGCTTTTTGGGTTCCATATGGCTTATTGTGATGGTGTTGTTAAGTTGGATTATAAAAAGTGACTAGGTATAAAATAAAGCACTTAAGAAGGTATAGGTATAAAAAGGTATAAACTAGGTATAACTAGGTATAACTAGGTATAACTAGGTATAACTAGGTTTAACTAGGTTTAACTAGGTTTAACTAGGTTTAACTAGGTTTAACTAGGTATAAAAAGCACTTAAGAAGCTCTATGATGTTCCAATATCAAATGATGAAATGATGTGGCAATGATAAAAAAAGAGATGAGTGCTTTTCATCCAAAAAGTGTCTCCTTGTTAAGGTGGGGGCTGTTAAGTTTCCTGTGAAAGGTTTTCGACAATGGCGATTCCAATGATGTATTTTTCATTTCGATCCGACATTATTCTTGATTATTTTAGACTCATTTTTAGGATTCATAGAAATTCCTTTTCAAAATAACATTTTACTATCAAAAATATTGAAATAATAGTTACCATTCCTGAACAAAATATAAATGACATTTTTCCCCTCGCGTTTTTTTTTCTCCAGAAAATGTTCAAAAATTTCGATTAGCCTACTATAGGCCATAGTTTGCTCATTGCCACGCTGTAGTTATCGCTGCAACAATGATTCAAGAGAACTGCTAGAACTACCTTTTCGTGGATTAATATATTTAGAATTTTGGTAAAACTCTAATTAATTGACTTATTGCTATCTCGGAAAAGGTTTAGGTTAGGAAAATGAAACTGTCAGGAATGGGTCTACAGGTTAAAGTATGTCCCGGGAAGGTATTTTAAAGTACCCACCTCCACTTCTTCTCCCTCTAGAGGGCCCTAAAATTTGCCTACATGACAGGTCTATACCTATTGAAATTTTGGCAAAACAACATTTTACCTTAATTTTCAGTTACTAGTTGCCTTTTCTCTGCCTTTAGTTCTGAAAATGCAATTCCTGTTATTTGAGTAGAATTTTGAGCCATATCAATGTTGTTTTTTTTCAAAATTTCTGAAATGTATTTGCATATCTTTAAAACCTAATAGAATGGAATTGAGTAAAGTTATGAAACTGAAAACAATTTTGTTGTACTTCAATTAAGCAGGAGATCTATTATGCAAGGTTTCACTTTTATAACACATATTTTTAAAGGTCATCAAAGGTCAGGGCCCTCTAGAGGGAGAAGGAATGGAGGTATTTGCTTCAAAATACCTTCCTGGGACATATTTTAGTCTGTAGATTCATCCCTGAAAGTTTCAGTTTCCTAACCTAAACCCTTTCTGAGATAGCAAGAAGTCAATTAACTAGAATTTTACCAAAATTTTGAATTATAATCACAAGAAGGGTTCTCTACGGGGTGGTTTTTTCTTTCTTAGGTAGGATCGCATCTAGTAAGATAATATTTAATATTGCTTTTTATTGTCATTTTGGAAAGATTACATATATTTTGTGCATATCTATTGCATACTTTCAGCATAATGTTCGGATATATCCTAAATATAAAGGTGTGGGGGGGGGGGGAGAGCATAGACCCCAAAGAATACCCCAGCTTGCATAAACCAAGTTATAGGATAATCTACAGATTGTTTCAGTGCGAACTTTCGGATAAATAAGTTTCTTATCACTCAACTCAGTAGCCTCTCAAAAATCTTATCTCTTCAGTGGACATATTGCACCCTTTTCAAAACACAGTTCAGAAAATTAAGGGAGTTACCGCTGAACTAACCTCCCCCTTCTATATCAATATGCCGTTCTCTCTGTCAAGTCGGAATGTGTGCGCAAGAATTGAATATTTGAAGCTTTAAACACTCCAACTATATATATATATATATATATATATATATATATATATATATATATATATATATATATATATATATATATATATATATATATATATATATATATATATATATATATATATATATAAATTCCGACTTGATGGAGAGAACGACATATCGATAAGGAGGGGGGAGGTTAGTTCAGCGTTAGCTCCCTTAATTTTCTGAACTATTTTTTGAAAAGGGTGAAATATGCCCACTGAAGAGATAAGATTTGGAAGCTGCCTATATATATATGTGTAATTAAAACCCTTGGTTACCAATTTTTTTGTTTATAGCCTAGGGCTACGTCCAGACATTAGGGTGGGGGGGGGGGGGTATTGAGTGGGATATAATTAAAGAGAATTAGTTTTGAAGAGCTGACTAATAGAAACAACTTAAATCTAATGAAATAAGAATTTTGTAATTATTATTTAGTTTTAAAGAGATGATGATTAAGATTGTTGCAAAAATTACAAACGAAAAAGAAAAAGAAATCTTACCTGTTTCTCAAAACGTTCCCGTCAAATCTGGCTGTCTTTCCCTCTTCTGAACCGAAATTGAAACTGGATGATCACACGACTGCTGACTATCTTTTATTTTATTTTTTTACCTCCAGGGAAACATGGACCCTAAGCTGAGCATCAAAATTCTCCGAAATTTAGTTACTAAGCGAAATGTCAACAACAAAAACGAAGCAAGGAGGCTCTGTGTCGTTATCTTGAATGAAACAGTTTAACTCTGATTTTGATGATATTCAAGTTGATTCATAAGGCATTTTGGGTTTTTCTATCATTGGCAGTGCGACAGCGCTGCGTTAGTAAAGAGTGATATGAGCAAAATGTATTATTTATTTATCTATTTTTTCTTCTGACCAAGGCACTTCTTATAGAAGGAGTTGTTGTAGAAACTTCGGAAGGACTTCAATTCGATTGAAAATAAAAAGTTCTAGTTCCTTTTTTAAGATTCAAAAGTGATTGGAGGATAACTAGCCCACCCTCCTACGCCCATCTTTTCTCCAAACACATCCTATCAAAATTTTTAGATAGCCATTTTTCTCACCATAATTGAAAGGTCAAGTAATGTGGAACGTCAAAAACCCTCCCCCCAACCACCCACAACCCCCCAGGGTAAGGGCTATAAGTTATGCTAGTTGACAATTGTTACCACATAAGGTTCTTATGAAATGACTGGTTGTATAAACTTTGGAGGCGGCTCATTCGATGGAAAATCGCAAGTTCTAGCGCTCCTTTTAAGAGTATTAAATAAAAAAAACAAGATTTTATAACTGAAAGTAAGGAGAGACATTAAAATTTAAAACGAACAGAAATTACTCCGTGTATGAAAGGGCTGTTCCTCCCTCAACGTCCCGCTCTTTACGCTAAAGTCTTACTCTTTCTCTCGATTCTACTTTATTAAACATTAAATAACTTTAGCGTAACGAGCATGACGTTGAGGGAGGAACAGCCCCTTTCATACACGGAGTAATTTCTGTTATTTTAAGTTTTAATGTCGCTCCTTACTTTCAGCTAAAAAATCTTGTTTTTTTTTATTTAATTACTGAACATTTTTGAATTAATGCATGTTTTTATTTTGGTTCACCGCAAATGAATAATTAAAACGAAATTTGCGTATTCATTTAACTAAAATTTTAAATTTTTAACGAACGATTTTATTCGTAAAAAAATATACATAACTTACAAATTAACTTACGTAACGAACTTCTATATTCGTATATTTTTATTATGTATATGATGGGGTGTACCCCCTCGTTAATACCTCACTCTTTACACTAAAACTTTAATTTTGTCCCAATTCTTTAAGATTGACCCCTGAATCACAAAGGCTGTAGAATAAATAGTTGAAATTACTAAAAATACTTTAGCGTAAAGAGTGAGCTATTTAGGAAGATATGGACCCCCCCCCATATGCGTAATAATCTCTGTTCCTTTTAAGTTTTAATGTTGGTCCTCACATTCAGTTGAAAAAACTTTTTCATATTTATTTTTTCATTGTTTTTTTCTTTTTTTTAAACAATGCTAGAAAATCTTGCGCCCCCTTCATAGAATTTCTCTTCTCCCATAACAAATTCCTTCAAGGGAAGATCCTCCCTCTTAGCCCCCTCCCCTCACCCCCCAACCAAAAAAATCACCCTGAAAAGGTCTGTACACTTCCAAATAATCATTACTTTATGTAAACGCTGGTCAAAGTTTGTAACTTGCAGTCCCTCCCCTCGTGACTGTGTGGGAGTAAGTGATTCCCAAAGACATAGTTATTATGTTTTTTGACTAAGCTGAACAAAATGGCTATCTCAAAATTTTGATCCGTTGACGTTGGGAAAAAAATGAGCTTGAGAGGAGGCCTAGCGGCCCTCCAATTTTTTTGGTCACTTAAAAAAGGCACTAGAACTTTTAATTTCCATTAAAAGGAGCCCTCTTGAAACATTCTAGTACCATTTGGTCGATACGATCACCCCAGGGAAAAAAAACAAAAAACAAACAAAAACAAATAAACACGCACCCGTGATCGGTCTTCTGGCAAAAAATACGGAATTCCACATTTTTGTAGATAAGACCTTCAAACCACTATAGTAGGGTTTTCTGATACGCTGAATACGATGGTATGATTTTCGTTAAGATCGTATGACTTTTAGGGGATGTTTCCCCCTATTTTCCAAAACAAGGCAAATTTTCTCAGGCTCGTAACTATTGATGAGTAAGACTAAATTTGATGAAACTTATATATTTAAAATCAGCATAAAAATCCAATTCTTTTGATATATCTAGTGGTATCAAAATTCCGTTTTTTAGAGTTTCATTTACTATTGAGCCGAGTCGCTCCTAACTATAGTTCGTTACCACGAACTGTTTGAAAAAGTAATCAAAGGGCAACTAGCCCCCCCCCCCCTCAACGCCTTTTTTTTTACCAAATATATCTGAACGAAATTTTGAGATAGTCATTTTGTTTACAACAGTCCAAAGAGCGCATAACAATGCCTCAGGGTTTGACACAAACCCCAAGAGCCTAAGGGCAAGGGTAGCAAGTTGTGCCCCAGGGGTATATAAGGTTTTATGGAAAGGGTCGTCGTATAAACTTTGGAAAAGGCTCATTTGGTCAGAAATTAAAAGTTCTAGTTCCCTTTTTTAGAGCCGAAAGTGATGGGAGGGCAACTAGCCCCTTCACCCATACCGTCTTTTCCAAAAATGCATCCGATCAAATTTTGAGATAGCGATTTTGATCAAAATACCGCCGTGTTGACACCGCTCAACAGAGCCTGGGGACAAGAGTTGTAAGCTATGCCCTGGGGGCATACACGGTTTTTATGGAAAGGATGGTTGTATAAACTTGGAGGATGCTCATTTGAATGAAAATTGAAAGTTCTAGTTCCCTTCTGAAGAGCTTAAAGTAATTGGAGTTCGACTAGCCCCCCTCTCCAACTCCTTCATTTTGACAAATACACCTGATCGAAATTTTGAGATAGCCGAGACCAAACAACAATGCCTCCAGTACTGACACCCCTCGGAGCCTGGGGACAAGGGTTGTAAGTTATACCCTGGGGGCATATAAGTTTATTTTTGTTGAAATTGAAAGGTCTAGCGTCCTTTTTAGGAGTCATAAGTGATTGGAGGGCAACTAGGCATCTACATGTCCTCTTTTCACAAATGCGTCTGGTCAAAATTTTGGGATAGCCATTGCTATTCAAAATAGTCCAAAGAGCATATAAAATGCCTCCAGGGTTGACAAAACATCAAGAGCCTGGGGACAAAGATTGTAAATTATGCCCTGGGGCCACATAATGTTTCTCTGGAAGGGGCCATTGTATAAAGTTTGGAGAAGGCTCCTTTGATTAGAAATTGAAAACCCTAGATCTGTTTTTTTCTTTTAAATTCGAAAGTAATGAGGGGGCAACAAGCCCCTCCTCTTTTCCCTAAATGCATCCGACCGAAATTTTGAAACAGTCATTTTGTTCTAGATAGTCCAAAGATCACATAAAAATGCCTCTGGGGCTGACAAAACTGTCCTATACCCTGGAACCAGGGGTTGTAAGTCAAACCCAGGGGATATATAAGGTTTTTATGGAAGAGACGGTCGAGAAAAACTTTGGACAATGCTCATTTGATTGGAAATTGAAAGTTTTAGTTCCCTTTTTAATAATCAAATGTTATCGGAGGGCAACAAGCCTCCCCCCACCACCCTCTTCTACAAATGCATCTGATCGATATTTTTGAGATGGTCATTTTGTTCAAAAGAGTCGAAAAATCGTATAACAATACCACCAAGGCTGGTAAAACTTCGCAGAGCCTGGGAGTTAGGGTTGTAATTTCTGCCATGGGGGGCATACAAGATTTTTCCTATTGAAATTGAGAACTCTAGTTCTTTTTTTAAGAGTCAAAAGCAGTTGGATGGCAATATTCCCCCCTCCTCCACCCCTATTATTCTCCAAAACACATCCAATCAAAATTTTGAGACAGCTATTTCGTTCAGCATAAAGGTCCAGTAATTATGTCTTTGGGGATTTTAAACACAAAGCCCTCTTGGCAAGGGTTGCAAGTTAGGCGATTCGTCCATTGTTTACTTTAATTGAAAAAACATAAACCAACTAGTAATATTTCACTGTGTTTCTAGGATTACAGAAAACAAGAATATTTATTTAGAAGTGAAAAGTGAGTATGTAGCCTAACAACAACAAACTAATCTATAACGCTTTTCATAGTCTTATAGGATCTGTGATATCAGTAACTTTCAGTATATAATTAAAGTTATCTCAAAAGCTTAGACATAAAATAATAAGTTCATTTAACAGCATAAAAAATGATGGATTGATTTATGAGCTTACATCTTGGTCTCACCTAGTATTACTCGAAATGATGAACATATCAACCGTAATTTGAACTTATTTCTCTCTGTGAAACTGAGAATTTCAAGTTGTGATACAAATTCTAAAGCGAGTCTGTAGTTTTAATGCTAACAAGATCGCATCACTTTGAACTTGTTTGCAAACTAAACATGGAATGTCCTAAATGACAGTCAATCATTGAACTGAGCTCATTGTGCAGCGGTAATGCCAAAAAAAAAAAAAAAAAAAAAAAAAAAAAAAAAAAAAAAAAAAAAAAAAAAAAAAAAAAAAAAAAAATAGAGCATCAATCTAAAAATGCCTTACTTTTATACTGTTAAAGTGTCATTAAATGCTTTACTTTTACTGTACCAAACCTCCTATATTGTTTTGTGTTTTAGTAAAGCGCTAGTTTTTTTGTAATCCTACAAAACATAGGGAAATATCACCAGTTGATTTATTTACATTAGTGTTATTGATATATAATAGATAGGCTGTGAAGTAATAAATTTTATTCGTTTTAAGCCTCAACTTTGCTCTCTACTTCCCTAGGAAAAACTTTGTTGATCAAATTAATCTTTGCTCGTTTTTAATTACAATTTAATGTAGAAACAACGCTGCTATGGTCTTTTTTATTTATACCAATTGATTTCTCTTCGTTTTAAGTTTTAATGTTGCTCCTTAATTTCAGTTGACCTCTAATTTCTGTATGTAATTTCTATTCACCTCCAATCTAGGAGAGACAAGACACCTCAAACCTTATTAAGGAGTTGAGCGAAGAAGCCGTCCTAGAATTGAAGGAAAAAAACAAGTTTAGAGTGCAAAAGAAAATCAAAACATATCGTTTCCTATTGTAATTTAAGAATAAAAAGACATTTTATTATTTGTTTTAAAAAAATTAAATTTAGTAGCACTTAAGAAAGTAGCTCCAGACGAGTAGCTTCGACGCAAAATGTTAACTAAGCGGACAGGTTTACATATCTACATGTTTGTGGAAAATTTTGCTAGCTCAACAGAAATGTGCCGTTAGGCTTAGGGAGTTATTTGACCTGTCTCTAAATAGAAAAGGCACTCATTACTTAGAAATTAATTATAATTTCAATAAAAGATCATTTATTGTGTAGATACGATGAATGGTATTATAAACTAAGTTTGTATTTTTTTACAAATATCTCGGGAAGAGTTACCTGAACTCTGCAACAGAAATGTTTTTATTTGTCTTTCTTCCTCTTTGGATGCACAATCTTACGTATGGAGAGAATATTACGGCGCAAGTAAATAATTGAGGTGCAATTGAGGGTGCAAGTAAATAATATTACGGTGCAAGATACTTTATATATCAAGTAAATAATTTGAACAAGTATGTATAACAATAAGTAATCCTTCTTTAATATACAACTTTGAGATGTTCCAGAACTACATGCCTAGGTTTCTCCAACCACTGAATGGCAAGGCGTTATGGCTACGGGCGTAATGTTCTGTGAGGCAGAGGAAGCAACTGCCCCTCCCAGACCTCCATTTTCCTGCAGAGCCAAGTTTGCCACCCTCCTCCCCCAAGATGAGATTTAGTTTCTCGAAAAATGTTGTGAAAATTAACATAAGCCTGCATAGTTCAAGCATCCACTGAAACAAGTCAGTTTTCTTTAGTACATAATTACCTTTTATTTACTATATGGCTCACTTTTCAGCTTTCTCTGCCATTTTCACTTGATTTGGGAAAATTGACTCCAACTTTGAACCCCCCCCCCCACATGATTTTGACAAAGTTACGCTATTCGTTGGGGTATGGATCTAGATATCTACTAAGAATGTCGTTGCAAACCATGAACTGGATGACCTCTATTCCCTTTTGAATCAAAATGCTTGACAAGATATTTTCCCGGGACAAGCTTTTAAAAATGAGCGCATCGAATTTATAAAAGACCAAGAAACTATCGAAAAATCATATAGAAGGGACGCAACCGTGGTGGAAAAAACCACAGGAATCGGACGCAAGATACTCTAATTTGAAGTCCAATGCTGTACTAACAGAACCACGTCTCTACTAATCCTATTTGATATATTGGTGTTTGTACCTTAACTGCGCATCTTATTAGGGGGGGTTGAAGCAGGAATATACGGGGAGTGTTCTTGCAAATCTCCAGTTAAGAGTTTTGAACCATAATTATTACAATGATGACATCGTTTTATACTTCCAAGCTTTTTTACTTAAGAAGTGACACCAAAAGTGTAGTTTTTAGTGTTATATTCCACCTACGGATGGTAGAATTGGTAAAAATTACGTACATATGATCAATAGCTTTCAAATGAACCATTAAACGTCACTCTAAAAAGTTTTGGTTGCCCAATAGTCCCAGATTTTTCATTTGAGACATGGCACCATAAGTGCCGTTTTTAGCGCCATTGGGAACTCGCTGATGGGGGAATTTATAAGTAGGAAGTAGATATGAGCAACATCTCTCATATGAACCAGTAAAACATGTCTAAGATACCTGCAATACCAATGCACCCATACTGACGTGATATCGATACGTTGAATACCGATACAGCATACAGCCCTTTCCCTAGGGACTATGGAGGGTCATATAATCACCATAAATATCGGAGCTTAAACTACTTTGATAAAATATCCATCTCAAAATTTTTCTTGGATCACTTTGGGGGAGGGGTCCTTGGGGGGAGGAGGAGTTGGGCTAGCTGCCCTCCAATCTTTTTGGTTACTTAAAAGGGCACTAGAAAATTTTATTTCCGTTCAAATAAGCCACTAAACATCTCTCTACAATGTTTTGGCTTCGCTGGCCCTTGTGGAAAGTAAGGAGTGTCGGTCCTTACTTTCAGTTGAAAAAAACTTGTTTTTTTTTAATTTGATTTCTGAACGTTTTTGAATTAATGCATATTTTGATTTTGGCTCACAAAATGCATTAATTAAGTCATGAATAATTAAAACAAAATTTGCATATTAATTTTTTTTGGCTAAATGGCTTTCTCATAGTTTTGATCGGACGATTTTTGTAAAAAAAAAGGAGTGAGAGAGGAGGCCTAGTTGCTCTTCAATTTTTGGTAACTTAAAAAGGCAACTAGAAATTTTTATTTTTCTACGAACGTTTTATTATTAATAGATATACGTAACTTACGAATTAACTTACGTAGCGAACTTGTATATTTTTATTACGTGTATGAGGAGCTTTGTCCCCTTGTCAATACCTCGCTCTTTACACTAAAGCTTGAATTTTGTCCCAATTCTTTACGAATGACCCCTGAATCACAAAAGCCGTAGAATAAATAGTTGATATTACTAAAAATACTCTAGCGTAAAGAGCAAGGTATTGATGAGGAGACGAGCCCCCTTATATAAGTGATAATTTCTGTTCGTTATAAGGTTTAATGCAGCTCCATACTTCCAGTTGAAAAACAGTTTTTTTATTTGTTTTCTGTTTTTATTGTTTAAATAATGCTAGAAAATCCTACTCCCCCTTCATGGAAATTCTCTTCCCTCGTGATAAATTCCTCCATGGAAAGATCCTCACGCGTAACCCCCTCCCCCCGACCGTGAAAAGTCCCCCTGAAAACGACTGTAAACTTCCCAATAACCATAACTATATGTAAACAATGGTCAAAGCTTGTAACTTGCAGCCCCTCCCCTGAGGACTATGGGTGATTAAGACGTCCCCAAAGACATAGTTATTACGTTTTTTTACTAGGCTGACCAAAATGGCCATCTCAAAATTTTATCTCGCGACTTTGGGAAAAAATGAGGATGAGATCCTAGGCCCCCTCCAATTTTTGGTCACTTAAAAAGGACACTAGAACATTTAATTTCCGTTAGAATGAGACCTCTCACGACATTCTGGGACCCCTGGGTTTATACGATCAACCCAGGGAAAAAAAAAACAAAAAATCTAATAAAAACGCATCTATGATCTGTTTTCTGGGAAAAAATACAAAATTCCACATTTTTGTAGATAGAAGCTTCAGACTTCTACAGTAGGGTTCTCTGATACGTTGAATTTGATGGTGTGATTCGTTGCAATTTTACGAGTTTTAGGGGATATTTCCTCTTTATTTTCTAAAATAAGGCAAATTTTTTCAGGCTCGTAACTTTTGATGGGTAAGACTAAACTTGATGAAACTTATATATATAGAATCAGCATTAAAATGCAATTCTTTGTATGTAACTATTGGTATTGTTCCGTTTTTTAGAGTTTCGGTTACTATTTAACCGGGTCGCTCCTTACTGCAGTTCGCTACCATGAACTGTTTGAAAAAGAAAAAAAGGAGACACACTTGTGCTACCCAGGCAAAAAAGTGATTTTCCTTGGTGTTCAGGGTGGAGGACTGTAATTGTACTACTGCAGGTTCTTGACCATACTGTTTCCAACGGTGCACTTTTTATTTTGATCTGACACCTTGGGGTTTTAGGCTCTTTTTTGAAATCACCTTAAATTTTTTTTAAACAATTTTTTTAATTTTTAAAAATGTTAATTTTAATTTTAAAATTTTTTTTTTATTTTTTTTTATTAAGATCTGATCGCCCATTCGTAAGGTAAACATACCTCCATTTTTACGATTTCCCCTCCCTTCAGCCCCCAAAATGTCTAATCGGGGAAACGACTGTTATCAAATCAATTTGTGCAGGTCCCTGACACGCCTACCGATTCTCATCGTCCTAGCACGTTCACAAGCACCGAACTCGCCAAAGCACTTGAAATGTCCCCCCCCACTCCTCCAAAGAAAGCGGATCATGTCCTTTCCACCAAGTTTCATCTCGATCTCTCCACTCTAACCGTTTTCCAAGATTTCCAGTTTCCCCCTCCAACTCCCCCCAATGTCACCAGATCCGATAGGGATGAAAAATAGGCCTTTGAGATACAAGGCCCTTCTAAATATCAAATTTCATTAAGATCCAATCACCCGTTTGTAAGTTAAAAATACCTAATTTTTTCTAATTTTTCGGAATTACCCCCCCCCCCCCCTAAAAACTCCCCCGAAGAGAGCAGATCGGTTCCAGTTATGTCAATCATGTATCTAGGACTTGTGCTTATTCTTCCCACCAAGTTTCATCCCGATCTCTCCACCCTAAGTGTTTCCCAAGATTTCTGCCCCCCCCCAATCTCCCCAGATCCGGTTGGGATTTAAAATAAGAGTTTTGAGACACGAGGTTTTTCTAAATAAAAATGTCATTAAGATTCGATCACCTGTCCATAAGTTAAAAATACCTAATTTCTCCGAATTAAAACTCCCCACCCCCAAAGACAGCGGATACGGTCCGTTTATGCCAATCACGTATCTAGGACATGTGCTTAATCTTCCCACCAAGTTTCATCTCGATCTCTACACTCTAAGTGTTTTCCAAGATTTCCGGTTTCGACCTCCAACTCCCTCCAGTGTCACTGGATCCGGTAAGGATTTAAAATAAGAGCTTTGAGACACGAGGTCCTTCTAAATATCAAATATCATTAAGACCTGATCACTTTTTCGTAAGTTAAACATACCTCATTTGTTCTAATTTTTCGAATTAACCCTCCCTCCAACTCCCCCAAAGAGAGCAAATACGGTCTGGTTATGTCAATCACGTATCTAGGCCTTTTGCTTATTGTTCAAAACAAGTATCATCCCGATCTTTCCACTCTAAGCGTTTTCCAAGATTTCCGATTTCCTCCTCCAACTTCCCCCAATGTCACTGAATCTGATCGGGATTTAAATAAGAGGTCTGAGTTATGATGTCCTTCTAAATATAAAATTTCATTAAGATTCAATCACCCGTTCGTATGTTAAAAATATCTCATTTTTTTCTAATTTTTCCGAATTACCGAAATACCCCCCCCCCAAAGAGAGCGGATTCGGGCGGTTATGTCAATCATGTATTTAGGATTTGTGCTTATTTTCCCACCGAGTTTCATCCCGATCTCTCCACTCAAATCGTTATCCAAGATTTCAGGTTTCCCCCTCCAACTCCCCCCAATAACATAGGATCCTGTCGGGATTTAAAATAAGAGCCCTGAGACACGAGATCCTTCTAAATGTCAAATTTCATTAAGATCCAATCACCCGTTCGTAAGCTAAAAATACCTCATTTTTTCAAATTTTTCAGAATTAACCGCCCCCCCCCAACCCTCTCCCGAGGATGGTCGAATCGGGGGATTTCTAATTTAATCTTGTCTGATCAATGATACGCCTGCAAAATATCGTCTTCCTAGCTTATCTGGAAGTACCCGAACTAGCAAAACCGGGACCGAAAGACAGACCGACTGTCTGTCACAGACGGACAGAAATTGCGGTCGCTATATGTCACTTGGTAAATACCAAGTGCCATAAAAACTGTCACAGACGAAAATACAATTCTCTGTAGTTTTGATGTCGTACCTATGTAAACTAAACTGTAATGTAAAAAAAAAAAAAAAACAAAAAACGTGAATTGTTGTGAAAAAAAAAACAACTGCAAATTGGATTACTTTTTTGAGGCAATCTACAGAGACAAAGTAAAATACTGTACTCTCCCATAATGCTCTGGATTTTAAAAACATATCCTAAAAAGATAAATGCCATTAAAAAGTGTGTAAAAGTCTATCACTAAACAGAAATGTCATGACGGTGGAGAGATCTTTTCTTAAAATGATTAGATAAATTATTAAGTTGAGATTAAAAAGCAGACATTATGCTAAAAATTACTAAGAAAAAGGTAAAAATTATAAAAAAAGAGAAAAAAGGAAGCATAAGGTTCCTCGTGATTTAAACAAAAATTTATTAAATATTAGAATTTAAATATCTTTACTGCATCGGTTAATACAAAACGTATACGATACAAATATGTTACAAATAAATCACAGAATAAAATAGACGAATGCAAATAGAACGTTTTCATATTTGCTCGTTGATTAATAACACTTTTCAAACCGAATTCTTACCCTAAGTAATAAGTGTAAGATAAATACAAAACCCTAAACTGAAGGACTACGAAAGTTGATAATGAGGGGGTATAAGGAAAGGCTTAAGACAAAGCTAAGGGTACAAGTTAGTCACGCTTTGCGACAGAGGCGTGGGGCGAGGGGGATGAAAGAAGTTAAATATAGGTGACTTATTTTCAATTCCTATAGCGGGAAGGTAGTCCTTAGGAATAAGATCCAGAGAAATGCCCACCCCCCTCTAAGGTGCCCTAATATAGAAAAACACCAACGCCATTCAATGAGAAATAACTTGGATAAATCAGCCAATCGAAGCCAGATCAAGTGATTCTATAAACAAAAATAATAAAACAAAAGTTTTTTGAACTGAAAGTAAGGAGTGACATTGAAACTTAAAATGAACAGAAATTATTCTGTATATGAAAGGGGCTGTCTCCTCCTCAACGCCCCACTCCTTACGCTAAAGTTTTTAACTATTTTATAAAGTAGATTTGTGAGAAAGAGTCAAAATTAAGCGTAAAGAGTCGAGCGTTGAGGAGGGGACAGGCCCTTGTACTTACGGAATAATTTATGTTCGTTTAAAGTTTTTTGCTTTCTCTTTAATTTCAGTTAAAAAAACATGTTTTAACCTAATGAACAATAGCATCAAAAACGTCAATGTCAGGAAAAGAAATGACAGACGTTTTGGATAAACACATTTCAAGTTCGATAGAATGGTTGAAGACATAGGCGAACAACAATATGAACAACTTCCTAACTTTTTTGAATGGCTTCGGATTTGTCTGAAATATCAGAGGCAGCGCTATAGGGTTGCCTACAGTAAAAGTCATACGGCCCCAATGTTTTATTTTTTTTCAGAGGCACAGCATATGAAAGCGGTAAATGTACAAACTTCAGAGGCAGCTCATTCGATTGAAAATCAGCAAGTTCTAGCGCCCTTTTTAAGAGTCAAAAGTGATCAGAGGGCAACTAGCCCCCACAAACCTTCTTTTAAACAAATATGATAAAAATTCGAGAGAGCCATTTTGAATATAATTTTTAACGAACGTTTTTATTAGTAAAAAAATATACGTAACTTAAGAATTAACTTACGTAACAAACTTTTATATTCTTATATTTTTATTATGTATATGAGGGGATTTGTCCCCTCGTTAATACCTCGCTCTTTACACTAAATCTTAAGTTTTGTCCCAATTCTTTAAGAATAACCCCTGAATCAGAAAAGCCGTAGAATAAATAGTTTAAATTACTAAAAATACTTTAGCATAAAGAGCGAGGTATTTATCTTCTCCTAAATACCTCGCTCTTTTTGCTAAAGTATTTTTAGAACCCCTCATTTGCGTAATAATCTCTGTTCGTTTTAAGTTTTAATGCTACTCCTTACTTTCAATTGAAAAAACTTTTTCATGTTTATTTTTTCATTGTTTTTTTTTATAGTAATGCTAGAAAATCCCGCACCCTTTTCATTGAATTTCTCTTCCCCCATGAAATATTCCTCCAAGCAAAGATCCTCCTACATAGCCACCTCCCCTCAACCCCAACCCCAAACCAAAAAAATCCCACTGAAAACGTCTGTACGCTTCCCAATAACCATTACTGTACGTAAACACTGGTCAAAGTTTGTAACTTGCAGCCCCTCCCCCAGGGACTTTGGGGGAGTAAGTCATCCCCAAAGACATGGTTATTATGGTTTTCGCCTATGCGGAACCAAATGGCTATCTCAAAATTGTGATCTGTTGACTTTGGGAAAAATGAGCGTGGGAGGGGACCTAGGTGCCCTCCAATTTTTTGGTCACTTAAAAAGGGCACTAGAACTTTTCATTTCCATTAGAATGAGCCCTCTTGCGACATTCTAGGACCGCTTGGTCTATACGATGACCCCTGGGGGAAAAAACAACAAAAAACAAAAAAACAAATAACCACGCACCCGTGATCTGTCTTCTGGCAAAAAATATCGAAATTCCACATTTTTATAGATATGAGCTTGCAATTTTTGTTTAAGGGTTCTCTGATACGCTGAATGCGATGGTGTGATTTTCGTTAAGATTCTATGACTTTTTGGGGGTGTTTCCCCCTATTTTCCAAAATGAGGCAAAATTTTTCAGACTCGTAACTTTTGATGACAAAGACTAAATTTGATGAAACTTATATATTTAAAATCAGCATGAAAATCCGATTCTTTTGATGTATCTTTTAGCATCAAAATTCCTTACTAAAGTTCTTTACCACGAACTGTTTGATGACTAGGAATAGTGCTGGAAAAGACACATTACTGACTTAGATTACAATATACCAAGTATCTGACGACAAACATTTCGACGTTTTATGTGTAAATTGCATTTCAAAGGGAAACAAAAAAAAACTTTTAAAAAGAACTATTTTGTTGTAACTGACAGTTTGTTTGCTTTTGCTATTTTGGAGCTGAAACCTTTATTTTGGGGAATTTTCATATGAAAATTAGTGGGTGATATCGGTATGAGTAAATTTCTTACCACTTGCACATAAAAAGAAATACTTCGTAAAGGAGATCAAATGAGATTCCTAATTTTTCCCAGTGTGTGGGGATGGGAAGAATGATTTGATTATTTATTTTTATTTTATGAAAATCAATTACGAATATTTATACTACTCTTAGTAAGAAATTAAATGGACTGAAAAAGGAAATTCATCAATATATTTTGGGAAAGATATTATAACATTACATTATGGATATTATATATAATATAGCGAAAAGTAGATATTATATATAGATATTATAGCAAATGGTATGCATTTTTCAGAGATAAAACAGTAGGAAAGGCTGGTTGGTTTGATTATGGTACACAGAGACCAATTTCTTTTAAACTTAGATCGAAGCAAATTATCATATTAACATGGCACGTAGCGTCAACAAACATGAAGTCAATCAAGAACTCTTGTTCTAAAAGTGACTAGAGTTGATGACTCATAATGTCCCTAGTAGCGATTTTCTGTTACTGTCAATTTGTATATTTACTAACGCTCATTACCTCGGTTTACTCTTTATATATTTAAACATTTGAAAAACATTCATTAGTTCGCATGTCTATGAAATAGTTGAATTCTGAAAAAAAAAAGAACAAATTATTTCTGATTTGTGAAGAGCTCTATCCCAAAACCTACAATCTGTACCAAAGACACAATTTTGTGTGCAATGATCATAATATAATGTTGCGGACCTCACAAGACCAAATTAGTAAGTGTAGTGGCTTGTCTTAAATGGCGATCTGAGTATTCTGATTCAACTGAGTACTGCTAAACAGCTTATGTCAGTGCTTTTATTTATTTTTATTTCTTTCGTTACATATATAATTGTCCAAGTCACAAACTGAATCAAAAAAGAAAATCTTGAAAAACAATGGATCTATGGCCAATAAGACCAAAAGAAGAACGATCGTGTTAATACTTCACCAGTATAAAACAACCCACCTGTTTTTGCTTCTCTGTTGTTACACACGTTTATCGTTCAGCTGTAATATAATCTACGTTCGTGGTTTGTAGATAACTTCGAAGACCACACTGCCTTTCCATGACGAAAGTAAAACAGTTCAAAATAGGGATGAAATCTTTTTATTGACAGTGAATAGATATAAAATTATTTAACTGGATATTTCGAACACATATACAGTGTTCATCATCAGCAGTAAAACTCTCAGCAGTAAAATCAGAGTTTTACTGCTGATGATGAACACTGTATATGTGTTCGAAATATCCAGTTAAATAATTTTATATCTATTCCCTATTTTGAACTGTTTTACTTTCTTCGTGGTTTGTACATAGAGTAATAAGTACATATACAAGTTATGACCTTTTCGTTTTGCTCATTTTTGTTTTGATTTATCCCTGTTTTTGAAGCTATTGTGGGTTAGATTTTTTTTTTCTCAACAGGGAAGATACCTTATCAATATAGGCAAATCATTCGGATGAGTACTTAGCTTTCTGGCGGATTTTTTCAACGGATTTTTTCTAACGGATTTTTCAAGGTTTTCTTCTTTGATTTTTCATGGTAACAGGGGCATCAATCCAGGAAAATCTAGGGGGGAGGGACATATGACTTTTTCTCTAAATCTAGGGAGGAGAGTAATTGCACCTTCTCAATTATTACCCCTGGATTGCAGACCAATTCGGCTTTATATATTTTACTCAACAAATGGAGCATTATGGTTCAGCTTATCTCTAGCTTCGCATGTTCTTTGGTCATTACTACGTACTATATGGCACAAATAGGCACAGATAAATCACAAATAATTTCAAAATAGGAAGACAAAGATTTAGACTAGCCTATAATATCAAATACATATGCTAAATATGGACCCCAACATAGTGCAGGGGACAGGGTCTCCCCTCAACAAACTAATGTCTGCTACCAAACAGTTGTATCTTCTTTACAATAAATAGCAACCTAAGGAAATAAACTACCATTCCGTCCCTCTCAATAAAAATAAGAAAATAAGAAAAGATTGTCTTCTTTACATGCTTATTTTCGAATTTTATTCGACAAGCTGAAGCATTAAAGTTCAGATTCTCTCTATCTCCCTTTACTCATCTCTTCTCTCTCCTGTCATTTACTTTTCTCTTCTCTCTTTACTCATTATTACAAACTATATGACACAAATAGGCACAGATAAATCACAAATAATTTCAAAATAGGGACACAAGGATATCGAGTAGCCTAGAATACCAAATATATATGCTAAACATGGGTCACGGCACGAGGAAGGAGACAGGGCCGCCACACGACAAACTAATGTCTGCTATCAACTGATTATATCTCCTTTACAATAAATCCCGGCTTTAGCAAATCAATTATCATTCTGTCTCAGGAAATAAAAACAAACAAGAGCTAACAGCCCATATGGCACTTGTGACGAGGTCGGAAGAGTCAAGAGCCAAGAGCTAATATGGCAGGAGCTCTAGCAAAATTTTAAGAATCAATAAATTAATTTAAAAGGAAAATCAGCTTAATGCCGGTCAGGATTTAAAATAAGAGCTCTGAGACACGAGGTCCTTCTAAATATCAAAATTCATTAAGATCCGATCACCCACTCGTAAGTTAAAAATACCTTATTTTTTCTAGTTTATCCGCTCCCTTCAGCCTTCAAGATAGTTGAATCTGGGAAAACGACCTTATCAAGTCAATTTGTGCAGGTCCCTGACAAGCCTACCAATTTTCATCTTCCTAGCACGTCCAGAAGCACCGAACTCGCTAAAGCACTGGACCCCCCTAACTCCCCCAAAGAAAACGGATCCAGTCCGGTTACGTCAATCACGTATCCACGACATTTGCTTATTCTACCCACCAAGTTTCATCCCGATCTCTCCACTCTAAGCGTTTTCCAAGATTTCTGGTTTCCCCCTCCAACTCCCCTCAATTTCACCAGATCTGGTCGGGATTTAAAATAAGAGCGATAAGACATGAGTTCCTTCTAAATACCAAGTTTCATTAAGATCCGGTCACCCGTTCTTAGGTTAAAAATACCTCATTTTTTCTAATTTTTCCGAATTAACACCCCCTTCAACTCCCCCAAAGAGAGTGGATTCAGTCAGATTATGTCAATCATGTATCTAGAACTTTTGCTTATTCTTCCCACCAAGTTTCATCCTGATCTCTCCACTCTAAGCTTTTTCCAAGATTTCCGGTCCCCCCCCCAACTTCCCCCAATGCCACCTGAGTTACGAGGTCCTTCTAAATATGAAGTTTCATTAAGATCCGATCACCCTTTCGTAAGTTAGAAATACCTCATTTTTTCTAACTTTTCCGTATTGACCCTCCCCCAATTCCCCCGAATATAGTGGATCCGTTCTGGTTATGTCAATCACGTATTTAGGACTCGTGCTTATTTTTCTCACCAATTTTCATCCTGATCCCTCCACTTTAAGCGTTGTCCAAGATTTTAGGTTTCCCCTCTAACTCCCCACAATGTCACCAGATCCGATTGGGATTTAAAATAAGAGCTCTGAGACACGATATCCTTCTAAATATCAAATTTCATTAAGATCCGATTACCTGTTCGTAAGTTAAAAATACCTCATTTTTTTCTTAATTTTTCCGAATTAACCATCTCCCCCTCCTAGATGGTCGAATCGGGGAACGACTATTTCTAATTAATTCTAGTCTGGTCCCTGACACGCCTGCAAAATTTCATTGTCCTGGCTTATCTGGAAGTGCCTAAACTAGCAAAACCGGGACCGACAGACAGACAGACCGACAGAACTTGCGATCGCTATATATCACTTGGCAAATACCAAATGCCATAAAAATCTTCTGCTTTACATGCTTATGTTGGGTTAATTATAATACAAAACGGTCTTCAAAGCATACTACTCACAATTTATAATTGATTATGAAATTTTATCTTCATTCTAAAGACATTTATATTTTATGCAAAATGACCTATCTTTGACTTATATATATCTTAATTTAAATGAAATGACTCCAGAAATAAAAATCTCTTTTTAAAGACTTTTCTTTCACTAGACACCATGTATTTAATACATTACCCGCTCATAGTCTACGGCAGCAAAATCTACCACTTATTGTACCTACCACTTAATTATTGGTAAAAATTAAAAATCTAAAAATCTAAAATCTAGATAAAAAAAAATTTACCACTTATTTTACCTATAACTTAATTATTACTAAATATCAAAAATCTAGATAAAAAATCTGCCACTTGTTTATCATTATACCACTTATTGCTTTAGGTTTACCACAAAAACAGCTACAAATATTAAGGTTTCGACGACCAAAACTATCTTAATAAACCCAAAGTGACCATTACTGATGCGTGTTTTCTTATATGCTATCAACTAAACATCAATTAAACCATTTTGTAACAAAACATAGATATTCAGTTGAGGTTCGCTGCAAAGACGGCTGCCAATAATCACCTTTTAGGTCTGACGCACGTTTTGGCGACCAAAAACGCTCTCAACAAGCGCAAAATCAGTATTAAAGCTATACCTCAATAGGGTATCCTTTCGGAATTGCAATGGTGAACAGTCTGTATGCCAAGCTTCTCGGTCCCGGTAAAAACAGAAGAATTTACGGTCATCAAACAATTTGTGGTAACCAACTGTAGTAAGGAGTGACCCGGCTCAATAGTAACCGAAACTAAAAAAATGGAATTTTGATACCAATAGTTACATCAAAAGAATCGCATTTTAATGTTGATTTTAATTATAAGGGAGAGTGGGGCAGGTTGGTCAAATTTTTGGTTTGGCAGACTGTGTGGCCAAAGTGTGTGAGCTAGGGAAATGATTCTAGTGTCAAGAGATACAGCATTTCCTGTTCAACGTCCACAATTTTTCTTAGATTTAATCTACCGTTATTTTCTCTTCAGTAACATTTTTAACAGATGAGGTCAAAAGTGACCAATGTGCCCCGTAGGGGGGTAGGTTGGTCACACTGTTAATAGTCTCTTTATTACTTCTAACACCAGATACAATTGTAGTACTATTATTGTTTCAATTATATTTTACGTAAAATGCAACATTTAACTAGCAATTTCGCATTAGATACAAAAAAAAAACATTTTATTCAACCGAATATTCACTCAAATTAATGTCGAAGACTAGTGCTTTTGCGGCACGTTTGGTCCCCCCAGAGATCCTGGGAACTGGAAGCTTCATAACAATGTCACTTTGAGGAACTAGTGATTCATCAGCTACTTCAGGAAAAACAAATTTCCAGGAGGGAGATTTCCTCCAAAGGAAGTTGACTACATATCCTTCACTGGTGTCTTCCTTGACTTCACCGGCAAAATACTCTTTCACTCTCTTGCCTTAAAACTCCACCAGGATAAAGTCACCAACACTGACTTCATCTTTTTCAGTTGTACAGTCATCCATATCAACATCAAGGTCGGAATCGTTGTCAAAGACCATCTCATTTTCACTATCTGAGCTGAAATTGTCTGCTTCGACGAAAAGTGCCTTACGTGGCATTTCTTTTGCGGTGTTCTTACTGGATTTACTAGTTTTTTTCTCCTCAGTTTCTCCTTTGTGTTTCTTCTTAGCTGAGAGTTCTTCGATTAAAGCGTTTTTTACTGGTGTGTCAGTAAGAACCTGAGACCTTCCCTTCTTCCGTTTAATCGTATCACCCTTTTTTGGTGGTGCTTTTGGGTAAGGTCTTACTACTTCTGGTCTAAGTGCAGCAGACGTTGATCCCACAAGGGCTTGAAGATCAGCTGAACTTGGTTCTGACTGTGATTGACTTCCACTATCTTGTCCAACAAACATCTCTGATCCTGCTCGTTGCGCAATACCAGATGGATCAAGTCTGTCAGTAACCTCTGCGGCAAGAAATTCCTCATCCGCGAACACAAAACGATCACAAGGCCAAATTCCGGCAACCCTGAATCCAGATGTGATATTCGTGGGAGTCAATGCACGAGGAAAGGCAGTTCCAACTAGCTCCGCTACGTCGTAAATAGAAATGGATTTTCCTGGATTCTTTGTCATCCACGTGTCGCAGGCGGCATTATAGTATGCCTTGAATGGTCCATAACAGCTTCGATCTAGCGGCTGCAGTTTATGGCTTGTGTGTGGTGGGAAGGTTAATGCAATGATGTGGGACTTCTTCATCAGTTCAAGCGACTCAATGGTAACATGGCTAGTGTGGTTGTCCATCAGAAGTAGCACTGGCCTTTCAACGCTAGGCTTGCTGTGGCGGATGAAATGTTCAAGAAAAACAACAAAGTTCTCTCCAGTCATCCATCTCGAGGGATGAGCAACGCCCACACTCCCAGGCGGAGATCCCTTCATCATGTGAGGAAGACACTTTACCCTCGGAAAAATCATGAATGGTGGGATGGCAATTCCTTGAGCAGACACAGCTGTGCACATTGTAACTAGCACTCCTCTTTCTCCTGATGTAATTCTTCCAACTTGCTTCTTTCCTTTCTCGGCCACTATTTTTCTTGGATTGTGAACAGCAGTGGGGCCAGTTTCGTCTAAATTCCATACATCACAAGCCGAAAAACTGTATTTGCGCAGCAATGACTCGTATGTGTCAAAAAAGCATTGACTACAGGTCTGTTAAAGGCAGTAGCTCTTGCAATACTTGTCGCTTCTGGAGATCGTAGAGAAAGTGTTGGGTTGCGGCGTAAAAAGGCCCAGAGCCAGTCCTTTCCAGCTGTTTTTGCTTCTTCCCAGTGATGAATATCCCTACCCAGTTTCTGAGCAAAATCAAACGCTAATTTTCTGACCTCCCTTGTCGAAAGTCAATGATGAAGTTGTGATGCTCTAATAAGATAATTTTCAAGGCTTTTCTCCTCTTCAGCTATAAATATTTTGCGCGTTTTGTACCGTGGGATAAAATTTTCCAGTGGTACTTCACTGACATCATTTGTACTTGTGGCACCTTCTGTTAAGAACTTCTGAGTGTAGCGCTTAAGAGTCGATCGGGGGATATGCATCTCACGGGCTACAGTAGCAAACTTTCCTCCTTCCAGTATTTTTTGCACACCTTGTCTTATAACCTCAGGAGGAATGGTCCTATTTTCTGTTTTTCTCTTGTAGGTCCTCATTTTTGTTAAATCTCACCTACAATAACAAAAATGAAGAATATTCAAGGAAATTATAAATAACATTTTCTTTCACACTGTGGGGCAAGTTGGACAGTGCGTCTTCAAAGTGACCAACCTGCCCCATAAAAAAGTGACCAACCTGCCCCACAGAGGAAAGCTAAACAAAAACATGGCTACTTTAAAAACTGTTAAAGTTAAGAATTCAGATCCAAGCCTAAAATGGAGCCAATCAGCTGGCTTTCCTGCGATAAAAATCTTATTGTAATTACTCTTCTCGTTTTCTCTCAAAATGACACTACGTCTACCTTGATTTTTCATAAAAACTTACCGAAAAAACAAAATTTGTCCGCCACTTTTTTCACAAAGACGCTATAGCCACCATATTTTCATGGCATGTTTATGATGCAATTTCTCACATTCAGTAGCAGTTACAAATTTTTTTGGCAATAGATGGTAGACCAATTCCCAAGTGTTCAACCTGCCCCACTGGCCAACGTACCCCACTCTCCCCTATAAGTTTCGTCAAGTTTAGTCTTATCCATTAAAAGTTACGAGCCTGAGAAAATTTGCATTATTTTAGAAAATAGTATTATTTTATTTTAGAAGCATTATTTTAGAAAAATCAGTATTAAAGCTATAAAGTTGTTTTTCTAGGCACAATGTATCTATTAAAATATAATAAACAAATTTTTCAATTTTTTTAACGTTTTGGCAACCAAAGGCGCACTCAATGAGCGTGAAGTCACGATTAAAGCTATAAAGTTTGTTTTCTATGCACAGGGTATCTATTAAAATATAATAAAATAATTTTTTCAAGACATAAATTAGGAGACGAAAAATAAATAATCGTAGAGGTTACAAGGGCAGTGCCAAACCTACGGGTGGGCTGTGGGTCATTAAAATCATATAAATTACGAAAATGCGGGATTTTCAGCGCATTTTTCTTCAGAAAAAAGTTAATACAAGTTCTAGCCGCGTCCCTCCCACAAATCAGGATCTGCCACTAAACAGGGGGATCTGTTGCTGAATGTTTCAAGACTGAATTCCATTTATCTCCACAAACATTCTAAGATATGCATGACAGAGAGACACAACACTATAGAACAGTGAACACTATAGAACACTAACACTTTTATAGAACAATGAAAGTAAGAGAAAGACACAACACAATAGAATAGTAAACACTATAGATAAGTGAAAGAAACAGTAATATACAGACATAAGTATTATCAACGTTTTCTATTCTGTACACTTTCAGCGCTAAAATAACTATGTTTGAGGAAATATGTTAATTTACTATAAAATACAAAAAAAAACTGACATAACGGGTGGACAGGTGTAACATTTTTCTAGCTAAAACGGTCGCAAATATTCAATACTAGCTGTTGAGGTGGCGCTTCACCTCCCCCCCCAAAGCCCCCCGCGCGCGTAAGTCGTTACGCCCCATTGTAGTTGTGTCCCACCTGTGAATATAGATATAGATATATATATATATGTTTTTAACTAACGCGCCACCCCAAAACCTATTTGGTGGGGGCGCTTCGCTATTCAGCGAATTCCGTATTCAGGTCTATACCTCATGATTCTAATGATTGCCCTTGAGCTTTGTTGATGGTGATTGCTAATCAAACATTCTGTGTCCCCGTCGTCATTTATATATCCCCCTGTGCCCCCCGGCGTCCCTGTTGTAGTTGTGTCCCGGTCATTTATATTCCCTGTGTCCCGGTCGTCATTTGTGTCCCGGTGTCCCAGTCTGTAATTTCTCTTTGAGTGTCCATATGATGAAATAAATTTTTGGCTTTTTTCCTTTTTAATTTTTTTTGTAGTTTTTACCTTTTTTTATTTTTTTTTATTTTTATTTTTTTAGTTTTCTTTTTCTCCTTTATTTTTCAGTTTTTTTCCTTTTTTAGTTTTATTTTCTTTTTTAGTTTTGAAAAAAAAAATTTTGTTTTTTTCCTTTTTTCTTTTTAGTTTTTTTTTTTTGGTTTTTACCCTTTTTTTTAGCTTTTTTAGTTTTTTTTTCTTTTTTATTTTTAGTTTTTTTTTGTAGTTTTTACCTTTTTTTATTTTTTTTATTTTTATTTTTAGTTTTTTTAGTTTTCTTTTCCTCCTTTATTTTTCAGTTTTTTTCTTTTTTAGTTTTTTACCTTTTTTTTAGTTTTTTTGTAGTTTTTACCTTTTTTTAGTTTTTTTTCTTCTTCTTTAGTTTTTTACCTTTTTTGGTTTTTTTCTTTTTAGTTTTTTTTTGTAGTTTTTACCTTTTTTTAGTTTTTTTCTTCTTTTGTATTAATACTAAAGTCAAGGTTCGAACCTGGAATCTCTCGAACCTAGAACCTGGAACATAACGCGTTACCAACTCAGCTACATCGGCTTGAATACTTTCGTTTTTGAATTGGTATATGATAGAAATAATTCAGACGTCATATGCGGACAGACAGACACCTTATTTATATATATATATATATATAGATGGCGTGATTTTACATAATCTCTCGAATGAGAGTTTTTAGGCTATCACTCGATTTTACCCTGAATTATCAAAGTTTAAAGCCCTACCACTTCGAGAATTTTTCATACAGGACTTGCGAAACTGACTACTATAAAGATTTTATCTCATGGAATCTCGCTTAAAACACACTTTGCTGGTTTTACCAACGGCATTTTATTTGTTAACTATCCCTGTGTTACATTTGTACGTTATTTGCCAACAACATGCTTTCCTTTCTGTGAAAGAACCAGCTAACAGATAAAAGGGCGAGTCCAAAATATTAAAGCGCTGGAAGAAAAAGCTACTATCTGTCCAGTCCTATGGACTTTCTATTAAACACCATTTGAGCAATAACAAATCATAAAAAAACATAACATTGTTAGAAATAACTTTGGATATTATTTGTTTAGTATTTTTCAATCCTTTTAAAGTCAAATTTAAGCGATGGTACTACCAAGACTTGCAAAAAGTAATAAAAACAACTCACGTTAGCTTTTAAAACATAGAAGTTGCAGTATTTTGTTTGTAGTATACGGTTTTAATTAATATACGGTTTTAAGCTGTTTTCTATAGGGTGTCGGCTTGTGAGATGTTTCAAACAGGCTAAATTGGCTACTTAGGTCTACTTTTGCAGTACTAGCAGGGTTTCTAATAAGTTTCCTTCTTAATTTAAATTCTCAAAGGTGTTTTCTATAAGGTGTGGCTTGTGAGGTGTTGCAATCAGGCCAAATGGGCTATTTATTAGTTAACATGCTAGGTTTTGGTAGAGGACAATAGAGCTTTTTCGTGTTTTCTTTATTTTAGGGTATAAATTAAAAGGAAAGTTGTACTTTATTACAATTATTAATTAGTTGCAATAGTTAGTTAATTATTAGTTTGCGAGCTAGGTTTTAGCAGAGGACAACAGAGCTTGTATATGTTATTTTTGTCCTTTACTTTATAGTCTAAACTAAAGTAAAGTTGCAATTTACTGCAACTATTTATTAGTTGCATTAATTAGTTAATTATTAGATAATCATGCTAGGTTTTGGTGGAGGACAACAGATAGGGGAATGCCCTACAGATATGTAGAGTAGCTCCATAGGAGGCTTAGACCAAGTAGTACCTTGTCCCAGTGAGGCCCATAATAGAAACTGGGAAACCCTCCCCTGGGGGTCATAATTACAGGTGGAAGAGGAAGAAGGCCCCTCAAATGTACACTCAGCAGGGCCAACTGCCGTGTTCACACGTCAGATGAGTTACAAACCTTCTCACAGTAATGGGTTAAATTGCATGGTGAAGCAGAACACCATCGTGGGAAGATCCTCTATAGGAGGACAACTGCGGCAGGGCGTAAGATCCAGATTTATGGACAACGGCCTCTGTGAAGGGCTGCCTCGACCCTTTCGGGGTACCTGCAAGACTGGGAAACTTGTGGTCAATTTTTCCCACTTGAGGAGTGGCGCCCCTCGAAGAAATTATAGCCTAGTAAACAACACAGCACTCGTACGGGATTCTGATTATTGCATAATTTTCTGGGCTTGGTTTGTTTTGATGGGCGTTTTCGGGCTGAAAAACCTCTTGCTAGCTAATTTATCTACTATGGGCTGCCTCCCCGTAGTAGCATAATATTTGTAGGCATGAATATATAATGAGTCGGAGGTAATAGGCTTGGGACTGTCTGTGCAGGATTTCGACTCTTGTTGATAGAAGAGCATCGCCAAGTGCTGAAAACCATGTTGTGACCAAGATGGTCCCAGGATTGCACAAAGCCTCCAACTTACTGGAGGTACCAGGGACTTCTTGCTGTCCGGTTCTAAGCCGGCTTAAGCGCTTCGGTGTAGACTTGAGAAGATATGTTGGTCCCCATCCTGCACTGGTATCCGGGATCACTGCTTTTCTTGAGGCCAAAATAATTTCAAAGATTTAAAGAACATGAAAATTGGAACTTGGAATGTTACGACGTTAAAAAATGACTATCGCATCGACATTTTGACTGACGAATTCAGACGGTTTGAACTGGATTTATTAGGAGTTTCAGAAACTCATATCCCAGGGGTAGGAAGCATGAAATTAGGTGACATGGAATTTGTTTACTCAGGCAGGAAGGATGGGGTACATAGACAGGGAGTAGGGCTCATGATGAATAAGGAAGCTACTAAGTCTTGTTTAGGCTGGGAAGGTATTCCAGAAATATGGTGTTTTTGCTAGGAGATTTTAATGCCTAGGTTGGTAGAAATAGGTAATAGAAAACAGTAATGGATATAGGCTTTTGCAATTTTGTAGGTATAACAACCTAGTTATAACCAATACGGTGTTTGGTCACAAAATGGCCCATAAGTTGACATGGTATTCACGTGATGGTAAGACAGCAAACCTTATTGATTATGTTATTGTAAACAGAAGACTAGCAGGATCAATACAAGATACTAGGGTGTATAGGAGTGCCGTTATTGATGTTAAAAGTAAAGATCACCATCTAGTAGTGTCTAAGGTTAATTTGAAGCTGAAATTTCAGAAGGGTAACTCCCTCCCGGAAAGTTATGATGTTGGTAGACTTCAGGATGAAAATTTGAGAAAAAATTCCAGGAACAGATGAGTACTAAACTTGAGGGTTTAAAATTTGACAATGTGGAAGATGGATGGAATAATTTCAGAAAAACAATTTGTGAAGTTGCTGATGGTGTCCTTGGGAAGAGTGCTAAGACTGCAACTAGGAATATTAGTGAAAAAACTTTAGGTTTAATAGAGAGTAGAAGGGGTTTGTATAAGAATTATCTGAGTGATAGGTCGAATGAAAACAAAAGGAATGTAAAGAAAGTGGAGAAAGCATTAAAATATGAACTAAGGAGATGTGAAGTGGAGGTGATGGATAAAATTGCCGAGGATCTGGAAGATGCGGCTAGACGGCATAATAGTAAAATATTATACTGGCATGTTAATAAATTGAAAGGGAGTAGCCAATCCGGACTAGTCCCGGTTAAAGATAGAAATGGGGCCACAATTAGTGATGAGGAAAAAGTTAAAGAAAGATGGGTGGAACATTTTGAGAATGTGCTAAACCGAGATACAGTTGCAGGAAAAGATATAGATGAAAATGAAAAAGTTTGTGATACCTTGGATGTGAAGGAAGATTTGTTTAGTGAGGGAGAATTAGCGACAGTACTAAAAAGATTAAAAAATAATAAGGCCCCAGATGCTGATAGTATGATTAATGAGTTTCTTAAATATGGTGGCTCTGAGGTTAGGAATAAGCTACTGAAGATTATGAACATGATTTTTGAAAAAGGGGAAGTACACAATGATTTTAGGAAAACCTTAATTAAACCACTGTATAAGAAAGGTGACAAGAGTGAGTGTCGTAATTATCGAGGCATTAGTCTGGTCTCTGTAGGTAGCAAATTACTGAGTAATATGATACTTTTTAGACTGAGACATCTTGTAGACAAAGTTTTAAGGGAAGAACAATGCGGTTTTAGAAAAGGTAGAGGATGTGTCGACCATGTTTTCACTCTTAGGTTAATAATTGAGAAGTCCCTTCGATGTCAAACACCTTTGGTCCTTAGTTTTATCGATTATGAACAAGCTTTCGATTCTGTTGATAGAACAGCGTTAACAAAGGTCTTATCGTTATATGGTTTACCAGAAAAATACATTAAAGTGATTTGCGCTATTTTTTTAAATGAAAGTAAGGAGCGACATTAAGACTTAAAAGGAAACGAACATTATCCCGAATATGAAAAGGGCTGTCCGCTCCTCAAGGGATGTCAGCTCTTTACGCTGAAGTTTTTTATTGTTTTAAAAACTAGAGTTGTGAGAAAGAACCAGAATTTAGCGTAAAGAACGGGGCGTTGAGGAAGGGACAGCCCCTTTCATACACGGAATAATTTCTGTTCGTTTTAAGTTTTAATGTCGCTCCTTACTTTCAGTAAAAAAAAAAGCTTTTCTTTATTCAATTTCCGAATGTTTTTGAATTAATGCAGGTTTTTATTTTGGCTCACCGTACATGATTAATTAAAACAAAATTTGCATATTAATTATATTTTTTTTTGGCTAAATAGCTTTCTCCAAGTTTTAATCAGACGATTTTAAGAAAAAAGGGCGGTGGAGGGGGCCCAGTTGCCGTCCAATTATTGGTTGCTCAAATAGGCCACTAGAACTTTCAATTTTATTTACGAACTGTTTTATCAGTAATAAATATACATAACTTACGAATTAACTTACGTAACGAACTTCTATTCTCGTATATTTTTATTACGCATATGACGGGGTTCATCCCTTCGTAAATACCTCACTCTTTGCACTAAAGTCTGAATTTTGTTCGAATTTTTTAAGAATGACCCCTGAATCATAAAAGTCAGTTTAATTAAAATAAATAACTCTTTTAAAATTACTAAAAATACTTTAACATAAAGAGCGAGGTATTGAGGAGACAAACCCCCTCATATACGAAATAATTTCTGTTCGTTTTAAGTTTTAATGCTGCTCCTTACTTTCAGCTGAAAAAACTTGTTTTTTATTTTCTAATTGTTTTTTAAATAATGCTGGAAAATCCAGTGACCCCTTCATGAAAATTCTCTTCCCCCATGATAAATTCCTTCAAGGAAAGATCCTCCCACATAACCCCCTCCCCCTGACACTTTTTTCCACATCTTTGCAGATAGGAGCTTGAAATCTCATCAATGGGATTCTCTGATACGCTGAATCTGATGGTGTGATTTTCACTAAGATTCTATATCTTTGTGAGGTGTTTCTCCCTTTTTTCGAAAATAAGGTACATTTTCTGAGGCTCGTAACTTTAGAACGGTAAGACCAAACTTGATGAAACTTATATATTTAAATCAGCATAAAATCCGATTCTTTTGATGTGTCTATTGGTATCATAGTTCCGTTTTTTAGAATTTTGGATACTATTGAGCATGGTCACTCAACTTTGAGCCTTTGTTACCACAAACTGCTTGAAAGAAGAGAAAATATAAAACATTATTTTTATTTCCATAAAAAGGACAATGTCAATAAAAAACAAACAGAGGTTAATTCAAAAACTTTTTCAACATAACAAGTTTCTCAAAGAAAAGTAAAGAGCTCCATTGAGCCAAAAATGAGCAGAAATAAAATTAAATAATCTTCTAAGCGTGAAACTATCACAAACCATAATCTTGGAACATTATTTGACTTTATTTCTGCTCATCTATGGCTTAATACACTTTTCTTTTCTTTGAAAAACTCGTTTTGTGGAAAGTTTTTTAAATCAATTTAACATAAAAAACTATAGAAGAATATGTTTTTGTGAATAATAAATATTTGTTTGGGTCTAAAAACCGATAAATTCTAATAAAATGATTTCTAGCCACGATTACGCAAAATACTGAGGGATAGAAATTCGAATTCAATATTCTAATTTTTTATTCAAATTCGGCGCATTAGGCTCTATTAGGGCTACATATTTTAAGTTTTAAATAGTTCGTGGTAACGAACTGTAGTAAGGAGCGACACGGCTCAATAGTATACAAAACTTTAAAAAACGGAATTTTGGTAGGCTACTAATAGATTCATCAAAAGAATCGGATTTTTATGCTGATTTTAAATATATAAGTTTCATCGAATTTAGTTATACTCATTAAAAGTTATGAGCCTGAGAAAATTTGCCTTATTTTTGAAAACAGGGGGAAAACTCCCCTAAAAGTCACAGAATCGTAACCAAAATCACACCATCGCATTCAGCGTATCAGAGAACCCTATTGTAGAAGTTTCAAGCTCCTGTCTACAAAAATGTGGAACTTTTTGCAGGCTGTTCCCTCCTCAACGCCCCGCTCTTTACGCCAAAGTTTTTCACTATTTTAAAAAGTAGAATTGACAGAAATAGTCAAACTTTAACGTAAAGAGCGGGGCATTGTGGAGGGAACAGCCCCTTTCATACACGGAGTAATTTCTGTTTGTTTTTAGTTTTAATGTCGCTCCTTACTTTCAATTTAAAAAAAAACTTGTTTTTTTTTTTATTTAATTTTTGAAACAAGAAATGATGTTCATTACTATCCATATTTCTTAGCCAGTTTTTCAATATGTGAATTGGAGAACCTTTCAAAAAGAATTTGGCTTACACACGTTTGAGCTCTCATAAATAAGGCAACGATAGTTGACAGTTTGAACATAACGCCTTTAAAACCCTCTTTGTATCGTTTGCAAAATAAAAGCTATACAAAATAAGCAATCAATTTACCCATTAGAGGTGTATACTGTAGAATGACAACAAGCAAGCTTTGTTTTGTTGAAGCTTGCCCACACTTTCCAACTCCTTCATGGCCACACTTGAAAGTGGTCTTGGTTGTGGCATTGTAACGCTCTGTAGTTGTAGTTTGTCCACAGGATACGTTTATCTCATGGCCACATGATAGCTTCCTCACCACCTCCTCAATAGATTTATGAGAATAGTGAGGAAATTCGCAAGGAAAGTCACATCGATGAATTTTACAATCTTTCAGTTTGTTACAAGTTTCTTGACATCGAGTTTGGCAGCGACATACGAAGTGCTTTTGAAGACAATATCTTCCATTTTCTAAAACACGATCAATTATTACTAGAGAATATTTTCACTTGAAATAGAAAAGATAAAAACAAACAAACCGATCCAATCTTTAAGTCTAAAAGTGGTTTGTGTAACAGACCCAAGGATAAATATAGCCCACAGTATTTGCCATTTTGTGGCTAATTGGTCTTTCCATCAATCCGACAAATTTGACCTCCCCCTCCTCCCGTTCCCGAATATAGTTATAGTTGTAGTGTAAATCAATCAAATTTTTGGGATTGACGAATTTACAAATACCCTCAAGCTAGTCCTATAAAAGAACTTAAATTATTTTTAAAGTACTTAAAATGTCTTTAGATTTTTTTTTCCTAAAGTATTTCACACACTTCTTAAATATTTTTCAAAGATAAATGTGGTAGAATTTTGAATAAATATTTTTGTTAAATCAAAGTATTTATTCCTTGGTTCTTCGTGATTTTTCATTTCTAGCAGAGGTATCTCATTTTCTTCAAACTTGGAAGTCGCAAAATTTCCAAATTTGGTTCGAAATATATAGGCTATTGTAACTATAGTAAGGCTTTAACATCATCTCTTCCAGTAGAAAGGTTTTCATCAACAATAGGGGGCATTTTCACTGCAAACAGGAAATCCTTCGGGTGGCAAAACATTAGAAAAAATACACTTTACACTAAAAGCATATACTGTAACTCATGAGCTTAAGGTCAAAACCGAGACTAGTCTTCCGGCAAAGAGCACAGAAAATTAGTAAAATAAATAACTTTGCCACTTTCACAGGCCTTGATAGGAATGAAACAATCCTTAGTGCTGTGTTACCAATCTGAACTAGAAAATTCACAACATTTTTAATTCTACTATACAAGTTTGTAGGCAAATTTTACCTCTTTAGACAGATCTCTTCATATAAGAACGAAATAATTGGCAGTTGCAATGCATTTGCACCTCTTTTCCCAGTTTCCAAGGGCATTGAGGCAACTCCTATCACCTCTTTAAAAGAAAAAACTAGGTAATCATACACTCTATGTAATCATAAAATTTAAACTACAATAGTAATTTATTTTTTTTTACCTTTCAGAATGTCAGCAGGGCTACCAGTTTCTTTGATTTTCGCACGACCTGTTTGAAGTGGTACACTTCCTAGATTTCTTTTTTCTTCCAGTTGACCGACTGGTTTATATTCATTTTACACCTTCTGTAAGCTTGATTTTGATGCAGCATGAGATGCTTTAATTTCTTCACCCTTCAAACTGCTTCCAGATCGCTCATCTAGGTCAGCAAATACAGATTTCATAACACGACAACTTTAAAGGTAAGTTTCTCGTAAAGAAACTAAAGTAAACTACTCTTTTGTATCTCGTTTAATATCTTGAGATGATATTTTTGAGTTGAAGGCATCCCTTTGCTGTTCAAAATACCGCTTATGGTTACTATTTTCATTGTCATTAGAGCGATTCATCGGCTCCAGTTCAGTTGGAAGCCCAGCTAAAGCTTCACAAGCTATATAGCCACGAGTACTTAAGGAGCGGGCAGTCGTGTCTCAGCTCTCATTTGATTCTTCACTTTCAATGGCTGAAACGTCATCAAAAAGTCCTTTTCTTTCTTTCTTCTTGCCAAAACTTAATGCGATTAGCATAAGTTTAGCTTCCCTTAAACCATTTTCTCTGGTAATGTTAATATTCCGAAGTTTGCTACTTAAGAATTCTACCTTTCCAAAGTTTTTCACCTCTGAATTTTCAAAATCACTGTCATCATCATCACTATTTAGCACTCCTGATAAAATTTTATTGCAGAACAAACTATCGCTGCATAACAAGCTAACATTAACACCAAAGTTCAACCTTACGTTTAGGTCTAGGCTAGATTTTGGCACAGTTTTATATATGTGATTGCGGTAGAGACTTTGAACCAAGCTCATTTTCTTCTTCAGAGAAAGTGTTTACTTCTCCTTCCGAAGAAAAGTCAAACAATCCTTTAGCCATTTTATCTAATGACTTATCAACCTAAACTAAAATGTAATTTTACAATAACTCAAAGATTACAAACGCTCAAACAAGATATGACATCATGTGCAAACCTTGTACAAACAAATTCGTATGTTTTATTATGTATATGAGGGGGTTCGCCCCCTCGTCAATACCTCTCTCTTTACACTAAAGCTTACATTTTGTCCCAATTCCTTAAGAATGACCCCTGAATGAAAAAGGCCGTAGAATAAATAGTTGAAATCAATAAAATTATTTTAGCGTAAAGAGTGAAGTATTAGAAGGAGGTGAACCCCATCATGTGCTTAATAATTTCTGTTCGTTTCAGGTTTTAATGCTGCTCCTTACTTTCAGGTGAAGAAGTTTTTTTCATATTTATTTTTTCATTGCTCTTTTAAAAAAAAATGCTAAAAAAATCCTGCGCCCTCTTCATGGAAATTCTCTTCCCCAATGACAAATTCCTCCATGGAAAGTTCCCCCTGCATAACCCCCTCCCCTCAACAAAAAAAAATCCCCTGAAAGCGTCTGTACACTTCCCAATTTGTAGTTAGAAATATTAATAGTTTTCTGAATTGCCATTAGCATTTTCATGACAACTGCCAAGTAGCATAGCTACATTACTACTCCATTTTCCACAGTAGTGTTTGAACATTTGTTCTTGATCTGTTCTAGAGAATTTGTTCCTGATGCAGTGGGGCATAAATAGTCAAAGTTTAACCAAAAAACTGGAGAATTGAAGAGGGCAACCCTCCTCAATTCTCCAAAGAAGGGCAGCCCTTCTTTGGAAGAAAATCTTCACATGCATATGTATATTTTGACTTTGCTGAGCTTCTTGAGTCTGATTTTAAAATATAATTTAAAGTATTACAATATAAAGGCCCGAAACTGAAAGATAGTATGGAAATATTTCCAAAACATTAAGGACTTGACAAAATCAGAGCAAAACCAATGTTTCATACCTGTGTGACTGGAAGGCCTAAAGTGGTGGCTATGGGACCCTAGTCCCACAAATACCACCAGCATTGTCTTGATAAGACATTTTCTAGCTCTTTCAAACCTTGCTCAATCACGAAATAAGTAGGGAATGGTGCTAAACGAGTAAATGCTAATAATCAGAAACCAATACTCCTGCAGTATGACTGGCCTAAAGATACACATTAAGAACAATATATACATTACAGACAGTATTTGATCTCCTCTAATGTTTATAGTTTGGGGGTTTGAAAGCTTGATTGTAACTGGTAGCTAATATTGCAATACAGATGCACAAAAAAAATGTCAACCACGTATTTCATGAATAGCAGTTAATTTCCATCTTACCAAGAATATTTAGTTTATTGATAATAAAATTTAGTAAAAAAAAAAGTTTTGTTATAATGTTTGTAGGTATTTAATTTCAAAGTTTGTTTATTTTATTGATAACAAACCTGAGAATCATATTACAAAAGATGTCCTTAACTAAAACATTTGAAGTACATATTTTTTTCAAAACTATACATATTAAACATTGCTCAAGTTCAGAAATGAAAAGGGATATTGAATCTGCAATACTACAGGGAACAGAGTGTGCCCATGGGTACTGCCTCGGGCAGTTCATATAAACATGCATGTTATAACTCTTTCAGCTAATTATCATTCAGAGATTAAAATATTCAATGTTAATCCTTAAAACCATAGATTTTGTGGTAGAATGTCCTAAACAAACATACATACATAAAGATCACACATATTTTGACTGGTTTGCACAAAGCTGATTTTCTACATTTATGAGATTGTCTCCATCTATCAACATTCTAACCCCTTTCTAACAAGTGATAATTTTCTTCTGCTTTATAATGGATCTACTCAGATTGCACATGGACTGAAAAATGGCTTATGTCTAAACTGAACACCTCCTCCTTAGCAAGACATTCATGTAATTAAACAAATGGATAAAACAAAAACTAAAAAAATACAAGGAACAGTTTTTGCTTGAAAAATGTGGTAAAATCTTGCATCACTTTACAAACAACAATGCTTGAAGAAAATCTAAGAGCTTTGATTTTACTGTTCATGCGTTTTTTTTAGCATATAAGACAATATATGGAGCCTCCATTTTTTGGTTGTGACAAGTTTCAGATTAAGTAGGCCCAACCATTTAAAAATCCAAAGTCAGGCCTGTATCCAAAAATGTAGATTGTGCACAAATATAAACAACTAAAATGAGTTCTGAAGTTTTATTTGAAGCTTTCAATGCAAAATTAATCTCTAGTTTTGTAATATTGTAATTAGTTGTGATTAGATGTATATTGGTGAAGGGTACCAAAATCAATAAGATTCAAGAAGGCAATCCTGCATGTTTTTGCAGTTTTTGCCAATATCAGTGAGCAATAGAATTTTAGCACTTGAATTAAATAAAACAAACAATCTGAGCAGAACAATATAAAATTTGAAACAAAAGACCTTAGCAAACTTATTAGCCAAAAAAGGAGTTAAAGTTAAAATACATACATATATACATATGAATTAGAAATATAGTGAGGGACATAGAGGTGAAACTTTATTGATAAGAAGTAAGTGTGTAATACTATTGGTTACAGTACTAGGAGTGACTTAGTAAATAGTGTTGTGACTCCTGAGTCCTCCCCCTCACAGCTATTTTTAAGCAAGGAAAGGGTATAGAAACTAGGCGGGAATTGTAGAAACTAGCACCCTTTTGAAGGGCTAAATATAACAATAGACCACCAAGATGTGAAGATTCCAGTACTTAATATTCAATCATAAGCAAAGCACAAAAGTAACCTTTTTATTACTAAATATTACTGTTTGTTTTTACAGTTGTTTCAAATTTAACATGTTATGTTTTTATCTTTATTCTTTGCTTTCTGTTTCTTAGGACCTTCTGTCACCTGTCCCTTCAGGAAAATCATAATCTATGGACCCTACTGTGATGAATAAGCTGATTGATATGATACATCATTGAAGAAACAACAATGCTTGAAGAAAATTCAAGAATGTTGATCTTACTACTCATGCACTCTTTGCCATTTCTCTTTCACAGAAAACATGGTTGGTTAAATTTATGATCCTTTTTCACAACTTGTATTGTGAATATTTTAAAGAGAAGCCTGGTGTCTCAATGTATCATATTAAATCATGGATAAATGACAAGGTGCTCTACTCTACAAAACAACATGATACACCATAGGGGGAGAAACTTCTATGCAAATGTTTGAAGCTAAGAAATATTTTTGCCAATTAAATGTGCAAAGATGAAAAGATCATGGATCTTAGCAGAAAAAAATATGTTAGCCAACTTTGCAAACTACGAAAATTTATCACAGCACTCAAAAACTTTTAAGTAAAGTATCTAGAGCATTCCACTAATGAACAGTTCAGGTGATGAAGTTAGTTTAACTCTTAACTGATAGCTTTTCCACTTCTGTTTGTCTAAGTAAAACTATTCTTCTGTATCTGCCCAAGAATAAGTTATGGTAATCAAATTTTAACAACTTTCTGTAAATAAAATAAACAACTTAAATAATATACCATATATGATTATCTGGATTATTACTAGAGCAGCAAGTTTATGCTTGATTTGTTTTATTTAATATTCAATTTAATTTTAGTTTTATGACTTATTTTGGAATTTGTGAATTTGTATTTTAACGGGTTTCTAGCTTGTCTTCTTGTTTGTGTCTCCTTTTTTTTTTTCTTCCCAAAGATGCTGTGTTTTATGTAGGCAAAATATTTATAAGTATGATACATATGTTTTATATACAGCTCAAATTGTCAATTTTGTTACTAAGAGGATTATTTGTGAATAGCAGGTAAACTTTGTTTCTTTTAGTTTTATCATTCTCAATTCTTTTTCATCTTTTTGTTTTCTGATATCCTCAATACAAAAATATATCCTTTGATGCAAATGAAATTTTATGATTTATCTTCCTTGTCTGTTTTACTGGTCTTGAAATGCATACTCTTTCCCTCATCATTTTTCATTTCTTTTCCCCTGGCTTTTGACTAAATGTTTACTTAAGACCAATGCCTGATCATATACCTGGTGAGAAGATTCAAATTGAGATCAAAGTTTGTATTTCAATTCAGCAATTTGTTCTTAAGTAGAAAAGATTTGAAATATTTGACCAAAATCTACAATCATTCCATGATAAATCTATGCTGAATAAACAATAAACAGAATGTAAATTTTTTAGTTTCCTGAAAAAGCTGTGGATAAAAATAGAAGAAAACATGAAAATATGTTTGATATGAACTTCCTGTAAATTAAGTAGAAAAAACTTTGCATTAAAATGTTCTCCTGTAGTTCTGTGTATAGCCAAGTAAAACAATGCCAGTAACCTCTTTGAACTGTGTCTAAGCTTGGACAAAGTTTTGATTACAATTTATCCTTCATAAACATGGATAACAGGTTGCTAATCTTGGGTATGATGTTGCTAGTTTTAGATACTTAGAGTTGGCTTGTTTTGGGACTGGGCTAGTTTGACTGGCTGGCTAAATTCTAAAATCACCTTTTTAAAATTTAAATCTTAAAAATTTACAAAATTTACCCTCATATTCTATCCTCTTTAAAAACAATGGTACATATACATTATGGAAATCCTACCCAAGTTCTTGATATGAGAAAAAAACTAGTTTCTCTGCTGTAATCAGAGATAACTAGTTTTATATCAGTGTGATAAACAACAATCTAGGTATATTTTATTTAAATATTTAATATATAAAGTTGGTATTTTGGTTAGGTATATAGTATAATATGTTCTTAGTGGCCTGCTTTCCATAATTTTCTTCTGTAGTTTCCGTAATTTTGTTGATAAAGTGTTATATTTTCATCATAGTTTGGTATATTTCATTAGGATTAACCTAACTTCACTTCTTGAGTGGGGTCACTAACCACACAAGTACCAAAACAATTATTCTGCTTCACAAAATTTGCCTTTGATTATATGTATCTCACGGTCTTTATATTATTTAGATGGCCTAACTCAGGTAACATATACATGATCCATCAAACTGATGTATGGACAATTACCTTAATTTAACTTAAGTTGCAACTGACAAATATATGGCCCACCGCTAAAATTTACAAGCTAAACCTATACTTGCTAGAAAAAAGGTAAAATTCTAGGCAAAACTACTTTTTGCTATCTTGGAAAAGGGGTTAAATTAGGAAATAAAACTGAAAGTAATGAATCCAGGGCCCAAAATATACTCTCAGAAGGTGTTACCAAGCAACTATGTTACCTTTTTTCTGATTTCTAAGTCTTAAAAATTTGCCTACTTAACATGTCTATATACATTGGAATATTGACAAAATAGCACAATAGCTTGATTTTTAATTGCTTTTTCTCTGATTTTAGCTGCAAAATACAATTCCTGTAATTTAAAGTCATACCAATTGTTATTTTCTAAATTTAGGAAATCTAGTTGAATATCTTTCAAACCTCGTAAGTTGGGATTGAGCAAAGTTGTGAAGTTGAAAATACTTGATTTAAGCAGAAGGTCCATTTTGAAAGATTTCACTTTTATAACAAAAACAATTTAATGGTTATCAAAGGTCACTGCCCTCTAGAGGGAGATGGAGTGAAGGTGGGTACTTCAAAATACAATTTTAAGCCCTTTTAGGACCTTTGAATAGAATAATCTTAGTCTAATTTTTAGAATCCTTTGATGCAAATGAAATTTTATGATTTATCTTCCTTGTCTGTTTTACTGGTCTTGAAATGCATACTCTTTCCCTCATCATTTTTCATTTCTTTTCCCCTGGCTTTTGACTAAATGTTTACTTAAGACCAATGCCTGATCATATACCTGGTGAGAAGATTCAAATTGAGATCAAAGTTTGTATTTCAATTCAGCAATTTGTTCTTAAGTAGAAAAGATTTGAAATATTTGACCAAAATCTACAATCATTCCATGATAAATCTATGCTGAATAAACAATAAACAGAATGTAAATTTTTTAGTTTCCTGAAAAAGCTGTGGATAAAAATAGAAGAAAACATGAAAATATGTTTGATATGAACTTCCTGTAAATTAAGTAGAAAAAACTTTGCATTAAAATGTTCTCCTGTAGTTCTGTGTATAGCCAAGTAAAACAATGCCAGTAACCTCTTTGAACTGTGTCTAAGCTTGGACAAAGTTTTGATTACAATTTATCCTTCATAAACATGGATAACAGGTTGCTAATCTTGGGTATGATGTTGCTAGTTTTAGATACTTAGAGTTGGCTTGTTTTGGGACTGGGCTAGTTTGACTGGCTGGCTAAATTCTAAAATCACCTTTTTAAAATTTAAATCTTAAAAATTTACAAAATTTACCCTCATATTCTATCCTCTTTAAAAACAATGGTACATATACATTATGGAAATCCTACCCAAGTTCTTGATATGAGAAAAAAACTAGTTTCTCTGCTGTAATCAGAGATAACTAGTTTTATATCAGTGTGATAAACAACAATCTAGGTATATTTTATTTAAATATTTAATATATAAAGTTGGTATTTTGGTTAGGTATATAGTATAATATGTTCTTAGTGGCCTGCTTTCCATAATTTTCTTCTGTAGTTTCCGTAATTTTGTTGATAAAGTGTTATATTTTCATCATAGTTTGGTATATTTCATTAGGATTAACCTAACTTCACTTCTTGAGTGGGGTCACTAACCACACAAGTACCAAAACAATTATTCTGCTTCACAAAATTTGCCTTTGATTATATGTATCTCACGGTCTTTATATTATTTAGATGGCCTAACTCAGGTAACATATACATGATCCATCAAACTGATGTATGGACAATTACCTTAATTTAACTTAAGTTGCAACTGACAAATATATGGCCCACCGCTAAAATTTACAAGCTAAACCTATACTTGCTAGAAAAAAGGTAAAATTCTAGGCAAAACTACTTTTTGCTATCTTGGAAAAGGGGTTAAATTAGGAAATAAAACTGAAAGTAATGAATCCAGGGCCCAAAATATACTCTCAGAAGGTGTTACCAAGCAACTATGTTACCTTTTTTCTGATTTCTAAGTCTTAAAAATTTGCCTACTTGACATGTCTAATTACATTGGAATATTGACAAAATAGCACAATAGCTTGATTTTTAATTGCTTTTTCTCTGATTTTAGCTGCAAAATACAATTCCTGTAATTTAAAGTCATACCAATTGTTATTTTCTAAATTTAGGAAATCTAGTTGAATATCTTTCAAACCTCGTAAGTTGGGATTGAGCAAAGTTGTGAAGTTGAAAATACTTGATTTAAGCAGAAGGTCCATTTTGAAAGATTTCACTTTTATAACAAAAACAATTTAATGGTTATCAAAGGTCACTGCCCTCTAGAGGGAGATGGAGTGAAGGTGGGTACTTCAAAATACAATTTTAAGCCCTTTTAGGACCTTTGAATAGAATAATCTTAGTCTAATTTTTAGAATATGACTGAGTTATAACATCTGCTTCAAACTTACTAATTCATTATAAATCCATTTTGTAAAAAAAAATGTACAATTCACTAGCATTTATTTGTCAAGATTACATTGAATAAAAACATAATTCAAAACAGATCTGCCATGTTTTCTTCTTATTCTGTTAGGTCACTTAAAAGCTGCTGTTTCAAATACATGTTGAAATATATCAAAGCATATAGAAGAAACATGGCAGATGAAAAAATGGAGAAATCTATACTAAAGCTTGATTTTGACAAATCAATGCTTGTAGATTGTACATAACTTTAAAAAAGGGATGTTATTATGAATTAGTAACTTTGAGCCTGTTGTTGTAACCCTTTTTTATACCAAAACACATAGAAAGAAATTGTCATTTTCAAGGGTACAAAGAAGACTTAAAACTAAATTTGCAAGAAAAGCAATTATTATATACAGAAAGAGCATAAAAAAGGTGGTAAAATTCTAGCTTAATAATTTCTTGCTATCTCAGAAAGGGGTTAGGTTAGGAAAATGGAACAAACTGCCAGGGATGGGTCTACATGCTAAAGCATGTCCCAGGAAGGTGTTTTAAAGTACCCAACTCTACTCTCTCTCCCTCTAGAGGGCCCTGAAATCTGCATACATGACAGATCTATATCTACTGAAATTTTGACCAAACAACATTTTACCTTAATTTTCAGTTACCAGTTGCTTTTTCTTTGCCTTTAATTTTGAAAATGCAATTCCTGTTATTTGAATAGAATTCTGAGCCATGTGAATGTTTTTTTTTTCAAAATTTAGTAAATGCTTTTGCATATCTTAAGAACCTTATAAATTGGGATTGAGCAAAGTTTTGAAGCCAAAAACAAATTTTTTTGTACTTCATTCAAGCAAAAGATTGATTTTGCAAGGTTTCACTTTTATGACACACATATTTTTAAAGGTCAGGACCCTCTAGAGGGAGAGGGAGTAGAGGTAGATACTGCAAAATATCTTCCCAGGGCATACTTTAGCCTGTAGACCCATCCCTGAAATTTTCATTTTCCTAACCCCTTTCAAAGATAGCAAGAAGTCATTGAACTAAAATTTTACCAAAAAGGCATCTAGTGTTGTATTTACTGTATTTGTAGGTCAAAAACAAGATCTACTCAATATTTACCTAGTCTAATTTCTAGGCAGGGTAAAATTTAGTTTAGCAGGTTCTTGTTTTCTTGGAAAGTAGGTTAGCTGAATTAGATGAAACTTCCAAGAATGAATCTATGACCAAATATACTCTAATTAATGTGTGTTCCTTAAATAAAGTGTTGCATCAACATTATCATTATATTTAACAGAAAAGTTTAGCCTACTATGTGATGCGTCAAATAGCAAACTAAAATCTAGAAAAAGGATTTATACATAAAAGTAATCCCTACTGACCCAAATCTATCAAAAATATATTCAATTTAAGATGTAGCGTACGAGTAAACATTCTTGCTAATCCAATTCAAATTAATATGTTGTCAATTCCAACGTTTTTGCAGCATAATTCAGGTACTTCACATACGTATCAATAGTTTCCACAGACAGTGGAGTTTCCACAGACAGTGGAGTTTAAACAAGCTGTTCCATGTGTCAACTGCTCGCGCTGAGAAAAAGTTTGCAAGGGCACGTTTCCTGGCTTCTGGCTTGTATACCTTTTCTGAGTGTCCTCTGGTTCCGTTTATGGCTGTTTTCCTGAAGAACTTTTCAAAGGGCAGATTTTCTATTTTGGCTTTCATCTTAAACATCTCAGAATAGATGAATTTGGCTTTCATCTTAAACATCTCAGAATAGAGAACAGAACAAGTTTTGGTCAATTGGCTAACTTAAAGTTGTTGAGCACCATCAGGCAGTTGCCCTGCCTGTTCGTTGCCCTCTGTTTGCTTGATGAGTTTGTGGTCGGTTGATCTTTAAGTTATGTTGATCACTCAGCAAATGCGTTGAATTTGTTGTTGTGTTTCTTAAAAACTCTGTTTTTGAAGCTATTGATGTTTAGTACTTGAATGGCATGTTTAAACAAGCTGTTCCATGTGTCAACTGCTCGCGCTGAGAAAAAGTTTGCAAGGGCACGTTTCCTGGCTTCTGGCTTGTATACCTTTTCTGAGTGTCCTCTGGTTCCGTTTATGGCTGTTTTCCTGAAGAACTTTTCAAAGGGCAGATTTTCTATTTTGGCTTTCATCTTAAACATCTGGATTACGTATCGTAGCTTACGTCGGTACGACAGACTTTCCTGCTCGAGAGTTTTTGGGTGGTCTTCATATGGCTTCCTTGTTAGGCCTGGCAGCATTCTGGCTGCTCTACGCTGAAAAATTTTCCACGGCTGGGCAGTCCCCGATGTAGGGCAGTCCCCCAGGCTATGTTTCCGTACTCGATAATCAGCCAGACTAAAGTTTTGTACAGATGTGTGAGTGTCATCCTGCTGAAGAACTTGAAGGATCGGTGGATCAAGGACAATACCCCATTAGTTTTGTTGGCCGCTGCGTTGCTTTGGAGGTGAAATTTGAGCTCGTCGTCAACGATGATGCCAAGGTCTTTTACCTTATCTTTGACTGGGATAGTGTATGTTTTACACAGTTTGTCTCAAATCGCTAGATGAGGGGGCAGCTGTCTTTTGGTCTTCCAATCCACATTACTTTGCGCTTCATGATGTTGAGTTGGAGGCCGAATTTTGAAAAGTTTGAAGTGAAAATATTGATGTCTCTTTGCAGGGCGTTTACATCGTCTTGGCTGTTGTACTTACGGTAGATCTTTAGATCTATAGATAGATTTTAGATAGATTTTGTGGGGGCTGCTTAGCCCTGTGATAACAGTTTATATGGAGTAGGAACAGTGTGGGCCCGAGGATGCTGCCCTGGATGACACCGCTCTACGTGACTTCGCTCAGAGAAGATTCCATTTATTCTTGTTTGATGGAATCGACTTTTGAGAAAATCCTCTATCCAGGTGGTAATAGAGGATGTCAGGTTAAAGATTTGGATCTGGTTTATTAATTCAGAGTGGGGGACTCAACCAAAGGCTTTTTCCACATCAAAGAATACTGCAAGAACAGACTTTCCACTCTCAATGGCTTCCGTTCAGTCATTCTCTGTTCAGTCCAGTCTGGATTTCCGTCCAGTGTTTTTGCATCTTTTTTTTCTTTTTAAGTGTTTGATCAATATTTGATGTTTTTTTATTGTAAGCGTTATCATTTGTCTTTTCTTTAAATTTATATTGTAGCCTACTCCTCATTTTTTTAGGGAAATAAAGAAAATAAATAAATAAATAAATAATTCAAGCCTTCAAGACGTGCAGTCGTGGTGCCCTTTCTCAGTAGAAAGCTTAATTGGTTTTGGTTGATCAGCATATTTTCCAGTACATGTTCAATGATGCCATCCCTAAGGATTCCCTTCATGAGTTTAAAGACCAGGCTTGTTAAGCTGGTAGGTCTGTAATTCTTAGGTTAGGTTTTTGAACCTTTTTTGAAGATTGAGGTTGCTGTAGCTGTCTTCCAATCAATGGGTAGTTTCCTTTGCTCTACCAAGAGCTGAAATATGTGCAAGAGGGGCTCTTTAAATTCTTCTTTTCCTTTGGTCAGCCATTTGGCATGGATGCAATCTGGTCCAGGAGACTTGTTGGGCTTCAGTTTGTTCAGTTGGTTCAGGACATGTGCTGGGATAATTTGGATCTCATTAATCCTTGGGATATTGTGGGGCTATTTCTGGCAGCTGTCTCGGTTTGTGTGGCTGTCTAGGAGGTATAGACGGAGCTGAAGAAGTAGTTGAGGAGTTGCGTCTTTTCTTTGCCCTCTGATACAGTGTCACCATCCTTATTGACCAGGTCAGGCACCCCATGCGAGAAGTGATTTTGGAGTTTACATGCTTTCACAATTTTTGGGGGCTGTTTTGGCTTCAGATGGTATCTTCCTTTCAGTTGCTCTTGTTATCTTTCTTGAAGAACTTCGAACTGAATTTTTCAGCTCTGTATTCTTCGTTGTCTGAGATTAAACCAGTCTTCCTCCATTTCTTGAACTTTCTAGATTTCCTGTTGATGAGCCGTTTTATCTTGGAGTCTAGTCTGGGGAAGGTTTTTGGAGCAAGTCTTTTCTTACAATCTGTTGCAGAATCGAGAGACCATCCAGTGAAATCCTTTAAAATGGCCATTTTTTCATCGACGCTTTCTGCAACTTGGACAATTTCCCAGTCAACAGCCTGCATTCCTTCTCTGTAGTTCTGGAAGTCAACACAGGCGTATTCCCGTTTGCTACAAGGGGAAGCGTTTGGTTGAGCTTGGCACACTAGTTGTTGTCATAAGACAGCAGTGGTCACTTTTCTCAAGGGGACGCAGGTGTTTTACGTCTAATATGCTGTCAGGATTTTTTGACATTATCTAGTCCAGTATGTTTTCCGTCTGACCCTCTCTGTAACGTGTTGATTTGGCTACGTGCTGTGTCAAGAAAGGATCTTGTATCAATTCAACAAAGGGGTGGTTTGAGCTTACTGTTGAGGTCCACTTCAGTTTAGGTAGGTTGAAATCACCCATACAGAGGAGATCTCCCTTTGCGCTGGCATTTTCCCTGAGCACGGTATTTATGTCTGTTACTGATATGGGCTGGCTTAATGATCTGTATGTACATATCAGATTTATTGGGTCTACATTTGTGTGAGCTGTGACTCCGATGGCTTCAATGGTATTCGTCTTTGGTGTATTCACTTTTGCGTTGCTAGGTCATTTTTAGTGTAGATGGGACACCCTCTCCCGTTGTCTTCTAGATAGCTACAGAAGCTATAGCTGTCGATGTATATTTTCTGCTCTTCTAGCTTAAATTGAGAAAACTTAAGCTTAACTTCGGTCAGCAAGACCACGTTAAGATTATGTACACTTACGGTTAATTTCAGCTCGTTGAACTTTGACACAAGCTGGTCAGCAGTTGAATACATAATTTTCTAACATTTTCTTTGATCGTCAGATGATACATCTTGCCTTTAACTTGATTTGTTGCATTGCTTTGTATTTGTCTTCTCGGGCTCACCAAAACTCGGCTGTTTGTTTAAAGCCGTCTTGGTCCTCCGTTTGTTAACGCACTTGATGATGGATTGGTAAGTTGGGGTCTGTTTGATGGCAGGCTGGGATTTGGTTGGGGTGGGACCTATCCATGCTGAATTTGTCTATACGTCAAGAACAAATCATTTCTGAAGAATATGGTTAGGTTTTCCCTCAACTCATATTAATTGCTTACGATTTGGTTTCTGGGTTGTTGTTGTCCAAGTACAAGCTGAGTCAAGAGTTGAGGGTACCTGCCACGGCTACTTCTGGCTTCATTTGCTGTGCTTCTTGGGCCAAACCTGATTGCTCTGATGAGTCTTGGTTTGTCTAGGCCCAGCTGTTCCTGGACCAATTTTTCCAACAGTTTATATTTCCAGTTTTGCACTCTGTTCAACTGTCTTTTTCTCACTTACTGCCTGTTCAGGCAGATTTCTTACAACAATGTTGTCCTTTCGCTTGTATTTTTTGCCAGCTGCAAGGATTTCATCTCGGACCTACTGTTTCATTTGCTCAAAAGTGGCACCTAAGTTGGATGAAGCATGTTCAAGTGCCTCAAGTCTTTGGTGAAGGTCGAGGTATGCTATATCAATATAACCTCGAACGTCATCCATACTTGGTTTGGTGTCCAGTTCACGTCTTATGTTGGCAAGGTCCAGGGTTAGTTTTTGCACGTTGTCATCCACAATTTTGACTAGGTCATACACAGCTTGAATTTCAGGGGAAAGAACTACTGTTGAGATGGGGGGACTTCTACCATCATTTGGACTGCTACCATTTCTTTGGATAACACCTAGATTTGTTGCATTTTTGTCTATTGTACTGCTATTAGGCTTTTGCTGGCCCAGGAATGGGGGCAGGGGAATGGTAGCTCTTGTGGTTCTTCCGAAATTCCCAAGGCTGTACTTGTTCGGTGGCTGCTAGTTCCTTGTGTTTTTTGACATGTTTGGGTTCAAATCAAGTCAAGGTATAAAAATCAAGTCAAATCAAGTCAAGGTATAAAAATCAAGTCAAATCAAGTCAAGGTATAAGAATCAAATGATCAATTAATGGTAAATGGTAAAAGCAAACTTCAAACTCTTAAATTTGTAAAATTTGGTGAAATGACTCACACAGATTTATGTACAATTCGTAAACCTATCCTTCCTTGAAATGGCTGGCACTTGGTTTTCACTCTGGATCCTTTTCAGCATGTGTTTGGTCAGTTTTCAATTCACTTATTTTTGAATGTTGCCTTTGGTTTACACAGCTGTGTTTTTTCTCAAGCTAAACTCCTTATCTTCTTCGACTGAGACTTCTTAAATTGTCGTTCTCAATAGGTTACTGAATACAGAGAACTTTCAGGTCAAAAACCTTAAGCAATTAATCAAAGTAGAATAAGCTCTGAGTTTCTATTAAACAACAAGAGACGTAGGATAAGATTTCTTTAGAAGAATTGAGAAATTTTCCATTGCTTAAATGTTTAAAGCAATGCTTAAATGTTTTTAACTATTATATGGGGTTTTAAAGACGATATCTAATTTCGGTGGGGTGAATGAGTTCACAGGATTAAATTCTGTCCGTGAAAAATTATTTTGCTGTGAAATAAAATTATGCCAAAGAATGGCTACACAGATTCAAATAGTAGTGGATGATTTGCTAAAACATGAATGTGAAGTGCAATATGCCTAGGTTCCAGCCCATGTAGATATTCTTGGAAATGAGTCAGATGATAAAATGGGCTAGTAGCAATGGTAAAACTTTAAAGGAATATTTATCTATAAGTGAATATATTCAGGGTTAGGAGGCCCACTCACCAGAAGATGAAAAAGCTGATTTTTTAAGAAGGTCTTCAAACACCATCTTAAATCTATCTGAATTTAAGCCTCCCCCCCTGAACCTGATTCACAGTGAAAGGAAAATTGCAACAACAATATTTTGAATTAGATATGGCCAAGTAAAAGTTAATGTCATTCTTTTTAATACCATCAACCATGGAATTTGGTTGATTTCCTTAACTGTGGTACCTGTAATGTGTATGAAGATGCTCACCATGTTATAAAGTTCTGTAAAAATACGATGTCCAGCGTGAAATATTAAAAAGAAAAGTTGTAAAACTATTTGGTACCTTTACTTTTCACACAGTAGATGGCCAATCCTTAGTTTCACCATGGGTTCGTAAGATGTCTGTACTGGGATGTTTTATTAGAAGTATAAGCTTAAATGATGTGCTGTATTAGTGTTACACTTGTCGTTAAATTAGACATAATTTATTAGTGTTTCTAATATATTATACAGTTAAAATATTTATCATGTATAAAACTAATATAAATTGAAATATTTATCTCTTGGCTATAATTGTTTTTAGAATCATTGTGGCGGACTGACGTAAGTGGCTAAACTAGTGGAGTATAAACCACCAAGGTTAAGATGTCATTCTCTGAAGTCATTTTACGGTCCTAATGCTACCTATGGCTTATGGAAAGAAGCGGGACGTTGAAGAGGGAACAGCCCGTGTCATACACGGAGTAATTTCTGTTTCTTTTAAGTTTTAATGTCACTCCTTACTTTAAGGTGAAAAACTTGTCTTTTTTATATATTTAATAACACCTAAAAAGCATTGACAGATATTGAAAACTTTTACCAGTAAGCGGCCTAGTTCTTTTCCAGCGTTTTATTTGTCAAAGGCAGCACCGAAACGAAATAAAACGAAGGCTCAAATAAAACGGAATTATGCGAAACAAGACTGGAAACGGTAGCCCGAACTGAAACTATTCTCAAATAAAACGTGGCTCTAGTGTGTTCCATGTATAATAAAAAAAAACAAAAAAAAAAAAAAAAAAACAACTGGCAAAGACATGGATGATCACTCTGACCTATTGCAAAAATTGTCATATGTTTTTGAAGACACCAAACAAATATTCTTGTCCATGTATCAACCAATGAAAGGAATATATGTGCATTGTGGCTGTTCTCTAATACAGATGTTTTCTTTTGTTTTTGAGCAATGTAAGCAAAAACTAATGTTCATATATCACACATTGACAGTTGTGGACTTGAATTGTGGCTCTTCTATAACACAGCGGCTTTCTTCTATTTTTGAACTATGCAAACATTGTGGCTGTTCTCTAATACAGATGCTTTCTTTTGTTTTTGAGCAATGTAAGCAAAAACTGATGTTCATATATCACACATTGACAGTTGTGGACTTGAATTGTGGCTCTTGTATAACACAGCGACTTTCTTCTATATTTGAACTATGCAAACTGAAATTGATGCCCACATATCAAAAATTTACCCACATGACCATGAGTGATGACTCTTATTTAATGCATAAGACATTCTCTGTTTTTGATCAATGCAAACAGAAAGCATTGTCCATATATGAAGCAGTTACACATGTATACATGAATTGTGACTCTTCCCTAATGCAGAAATTATTCTCTGTTTTTAAACCCATCAAACAGAGCTATTTGCTGTTCAAACATCAAAGACTAAAGCCTATAGACATGAATAGAGGTTCTACTCTAATGGAAAAACTTTCTTCTGCTATCAAAGATCACAAATGGAAATTACTAATTGCTTTGGCTTGTTTTGGCTCAGTTTGCTATTTTTGCACAAGAAAAAAGAATACCAGAAAACCCAAAAAAGAGGTGTTTCTAGAATCACCAGAAAAGGATTATGAGTTATGGAATCTCCAGGTTTTGGAAAAGTTTGACATTGGTAAGGATTATTTGTTGTCTCTTCTTAGTGGTATAGTTTAGGCTAAATACCACCCTTTAGTAGAATATACCATTACCATTTGAACAGAGGGTTATGGTTTTGTTCTTTAAGAATTTTCCAATCATAGAACATGCCAAACAAAAGAAATGGGGAAATACTTTGTGTTAGTGCCCAACTCCCCATTCAAACAGCATTGCTTGAAGCAAATGTGTAAATATGATTTAGAGGATTTTCCTAAATCTGATCAAGCAAACATTTGCTCTTGCAAATCTTTGCTCAATCCTGACATAAGACTGCTATATAAAAATAAAGGCCAAGCTACATAAGTAAGCAAACTTTGTGTATACCAAGACTATATTCAGGCATTAGGTTACAGGGGCTCCATTGTGATTAGATCAAAAGCGAATTTAAAATCTAAGAAAGAAGGTTTCTTTGATAATATTCAAATGTAATTTTTTTGGTTATTGTAGGCCTAGCTAATTTAAAAGGCATATCTTACATCAGAATGACCTGAGATTTACACACCCCTTAAATGATTACTACCAAATCCAGATCTAGACCAAACTTTTGAGAGAAGGGGGAGGGCAATATGACAAGGACAACAAAAGTTGACCAAATGAGAAGTTTAGTTTAAAAAAGAGTAAAAAAAGATGGGATGAGGGCACCAAAAAATCTTAGGGGGCAGGTGCCACCTGGCCTCCTGGATCTACTCCTGCCAAATATAGTCTCTTTTATTGACTAGAATCATACATTTCTTTCCTTAATCACTTTAGACAATTAAACAGCTTTTTTAGTAAGCAATGGACAAAATTTATTCAAATGGCCTCCTGGCCACCCGGCCTCCTGGATCTACTCCTGCCAAATATAGTCTCTTTTATTGACTAGAATCATACATTTCTTTTCTTAATCACTTTAGACAATTAAACAGCTTTTTTAATAAGCAATGGACACATTTCCCCCAAAGATGGAAATATGTGGATGACTTGTCAATCCTTGTAGTATGTCATAGGAATATTAAAAGTGACCCCGTTGAAATCCTAACCCAATGTTCAGATGAATCTAAGAATCTAAATATGACAGTAAATCCCACTAAATCACAGATAATGACAATCAACTTCTTGAAATCTACTCCTGCTTTTTGCGACCCAATCCCAAGCAAAACACTAGTGAAACATGTTAAGCTTCTTGGTGTCACAATTTCTAATGATCTTAAGTGGGACACACATGTTTCCAACATTGTTAAACAAGCAAATGTTTTACTATCCATTTTTAAACTACTAAACAAATTTAATTGTCCAAAGATACATTCCCTCCATGTTTACTTATCCTTTATCAGGCCATTATTGGAATATGCATGTCCAGTCTGGCATTTGCAACTTTCAAATGAACTTAGTGACAAAATCGAGTTGGTCCAAAAGCGTTCTCTCAGGATCATTTACAAAGAAGGCGAAATTCCATACTCCTTCCTCCTTAAAGCTGCACGCATTACCACCTTAAAAGAAAGGAGGGAAAAAATTTGCCTGCTTTTTGCTAAATCAGTCATTTCCAATCCCCATACTGAGGACTTACTCCCTGATTTTCACAATCCCATTAGACTCCGACTCCCCCGGTCAGCCTCTTTAGCAACCCCAACTTACTCTCTGATCCATGCTGTTACAGAAAGGTTTTGTAAAAGTTTTATACCCTTTATTCTAGAACACCTTAATAATAATTTGTGATTATGTACTTGCCAAATTCCCCTTTTCCTCTATTGCTGTTTTTATTCTTTTTGGATTTACTGGAATGTTTTTGTAATTTAATTGTTAAGTTTACTGATTTGCCCTTTATCTTTGATGATTTTGCTTTTTTAATTCCTTTTAATTTTAAGTGTTTGACTTAATGTACTGTTTTGAATTTTTTTCTTAGCTTTTACTGACATATAAAGCGAATTCGGCTATATAGAGCTTGTGATAGTCTTTTGAAAATAAATATTATCTTATCTTATTATCTTATCTTATCCTAAAATAATGTCTCAAAGTATCAGTAGAATTTTCACAGTGTTCAATTTAGTTCTAGAATTAAAACTTGTCATCTAATTACTAGTAAAGTCAAGCATTGCTTGATCATAAAGCTGTTTAATTCCTGAAAACTGATGAATGGGTCCCACTTCAATAACAATCAAAAGTCACATTTCACCATTATCAAATGCACCTTATATCTTTGATTTTTATATTTGCTTTTGATCCAATCACTTTGTAGCCTCTGCAATGTAATGCCAGAATAATGCCTTGGCAAGCACCAAGTTGGCTTATTTGTGTGGGTCAGTCTTTTTGTTTGTAGGTAAAAGTCAAATGTTGGGAGTGGTGCAAAAGAAAATCTTTACTTCATTAGGATTTGACAAATCTGAATTGGAATGATTTCATCTTAAAAAAAAGAGCTTTAAAGGACTTTATAGTCAGTTATAGGAGATAGTAACCAAATTTTTGGTTGCTTGACAACAGGATAGTGGTGTAACACTGCATACCTATGTGATTCTGAATTTTATGCTTCTCAAACCATAATTGTATAAACCAAGTTTTTCAAACAGGACTTTAAAAACCTCCCTGGGTCCTTAAAGAAAACTGCAAAAGTTTCTGTGAGAAACAGTATGTGGCAGTAAGGCTGCATAAACAGAACTAAAAAATAACCAACTTATGGTCAATGTTTTTTTTTCTGTTCTTTTAGTTTTACCTTTTTGTTTCCATGGCATATTTTGTTGTGTTTGTTAAAACAAAGTCTATTTTAGTTGGATTGTGATATGATAGATATCAGGATGCAATCAAAGGAAAATCCAATATGAGAATACAAGTACAAAAGTTATGCTCTTTATTTATTACTAAAGAAAATCAATTACGTTTATAAAGTTCAGCATGAATTAATTATTTGTTGCTCTGTATATGAGACTATGTTTTCATTTTTTAGTGTTACACCTACTCTGGTCAAGAAAAGATTGTTGTTTGGGATTTAAACCCCTGTTATTTATTTTGTGTTCTGCTGATGGTTATCATTGAATACAATGACAAAATAACCGTTTTTTTGTAAATTTCTTATTTTTCTGCTGCTGTTGCCTTTTTCTGCCGCAATGTTTTACGGTATTCTCGTTTATTGCTTTTTCCCAAGATTGCTTCATATGGAAGGAGTGGCTGTGCAAAGTTTGGAAGGGGGCCATTCAATTAGAAATTGAAAGTTTTAGTGTGCTTTTCAAGAGTCAAAATTGGCCAAAAGGTAACTAGCTCCCTTCCATTGCCCTTTTTGGCCTAAATGCATTGGATAATAATTTTCATATAACCAATTTTGTTCAGCAGTCCAAAGATGAAATAACTTTAACTCTGGGGTCAAAATAACCCCCTACAGGCAAGGTCTGTAAGCTATGCAAGTTGCCTATTCTTGATATATAAACTTTTAATTTAAATTAATTTAAAATCTTTTTCCACAAATTAAGTTTTTCAAAGTAAAGCAAAGAGCTCCACAGAACCAAAAATGAGCAAAAATAAAGTAAGATAATCTTCAAAGCTTATAACTACCACAAGTCACTATTAATAAATAAACAAAAGCCAAAACTGGTTAACATGAGTAGGGCTGGCATCCCCCATACCTTGTCAAGAATCAAGTAATCAGAGTTGGCTGGGATGGGGTTGTTAAATGCTTGTTTTAGTAGTTCTGCTAGGTAGCCATAGCAGGAGGTTTAAACAGGATGTGGTGTTGAGGAATCGTTGGCCAATTTGTTTGTATTAGTTACCAAAACGCCATTAGTTGCCAAATTTGATGAGTTTATGCAAGCATTTCAGTTTATAAGGTAGTATATTTGTTTCTATCAACTTTGGACAGCGCTCAGTGTTAAAACACGATAATAGTTAAGTATTGGAGGGGGGAGATGTCTCTTTGCCACCTGGATTGGCAAGGAAAGCCTCTAGCTACTACCAGTATTGGCGAGGAAGTCTATTTCTCCACATTCGGTATCGCTATTTGGAGATCTCTAATGAAACCAGAGTAATCTGTCAGTGCACATAGAGTATAGCAGTGTGATCAAGTAGTCATAATCAACTCTAACATGCCATGGATTTCTACGTGTTCACTACATTCATTACATTTCTACATTCTCTGTCAATAAAAAGGTATCATCCCTATTTTGAACTGTTTTATGAGTTTTACTGCTGATGATGAACACTGTATATGTGTTCAAAATATCCAGTTAAAATTTTTTATATCTATTCACTGTCAATAAAAAGGTATCATCCTTATTTTGAACTGTTTTACTTTCGTCATGGAAAGGCAGTGTGGTCTTCGAAGATTGTTCTGTGTAATAGAAAGATCCGGAGATTATGTATCTGGGGATGACACTCCCCCCATAGCCCTCAGGGCTATTAAATTAATCCTATAGAAATTTTTAGATAGCCATTAAATAAAAATAGTCCAAAGATTAAATAATAAGGCTTTTGGGGTTGAAACCAACCCCAAGAGCCTGGAGGCATGGGCTGTAAGTTATGTCCTGGGGGTATTTAAAGTTCAGATACAAGGGGTGGTTGTATAAACTTCAGGGGAGGCTCATTTGAATAATCATTGGAAGTTCTAGTTCCCTCGTGAGAGTCAAAAGTGATAGAGGGCAGCTACTCCCTTTCCTCCCCCGACTAGCCCTCTTTTCACTAAATGTCTCTCATTGAAACTGTGAGATAACCATTTTGTTCACAATAATACAAAGAGCATATAAGAATGTCTCCAGGGTTTACATAAAACTCTCATAGCCTTGGGGTAAAAGTGATTTGAGAGCAACCATAACGCCCCTACCCACGTCCATCATTTCCCCAACACATCCAACCACAATTTTTGACAGAGTAAATCCTTTCAGCATTGCTAAAGGGTCCGGAAATTGTGTCTTCACAGTTTCCAACCCTAGAGCCCTCAGGGAAAGGATTTGTTGCCCTGGAGGCATATAAGGTTTTTATACAATGGGTGGTAGTATATACTCTGGAGGAAGCGGTAATAATTTGATTGGTAATCACAAGTTCTAGTGCCGTTTTTGAGTGCCGTTTGATCAGAGGTCAGCTACCTCTCCCTCCCCACACGTCGTGTTTTCCCAAAATGCATCCAATAGAAATTTCGAGATGGCTATTTTATTCAAAATAGCCCAAAGATCATATAACAAGGCTTTTGGGGTTGATACAAACCAACAGAGTCTTGGGGTAAAGGCTCTAAGGCATGCCCCGGGAACATTTAAAGTTTATATGGAAGGGATGGTTGCATAGACTTTAGAGGTAGCCCATTTGGTTGAGTATTGGAAGCTCTAGTTTCTTTTTAAGATTCAGAACTTATGCAGGGCACCTAGCCTCCCCCAACTACCCCTCTTTTTACTAAATGTATCTGATTGAGATTGTGAGACAGCCTTTTGTGTTCAAAATAGTCCAAAAACATATAACAATGCCTTCTCAGAGTCCTGGAGCAAGGGTTGTACAGGGGCGGATCTAGAGAAAAATATTGAGGGGGGGGGGCACTGGACCAAGGGTGCCAATATAATTCGAGCATAATGATAGGGGAGGTGTAGATAATGCTTTCGTCAGACCAGTCCGTTTGTGTGAATCTGGTTGGCGCTGATTTAAAATGACCTAGAAACCACTTTGAAAGCTAATAATATTTTCCTCTAGCAGTAAAATGCGTATTAACAACAGACGCGACCAGATTCTTTGATGAATAAATTACTATGGCTTCATTGAGACTTTTTGGATGAGTCGACCAGACTATTTTTTTTCTTTAGAGTTGGATAAAAAAAAAAAATCAATTATTGTGGAAAATAAAATTTATTATCACTGCCAAACAATTTTTGATAACCTGGAATTTTTGACTCTTTAACAACCAGGAGACACTTACACTCTTTTATTTATTTGAATAGTAAGAGTAGAAGTAGTACTAGTAGCTGAGAAAGTTTCAAATTATATCTCCCTGCCGTTCTCGATATATTGCTAAGGTTCTTATTGGCACCCATACTTACAGTGCCTTTTGATATGGTCATTATCTATTTATCCCCCATAATTTCAGGGTAATAATAAACAAAATATGGGGGTAATGTCGGGGTGGTCAATGACGAAAGGGAGGGAGATAAGGGCAATAAAAAAAAATTCAATAGTCTTCCAAGTTGTCTTGCAGGGGCGATAGAGCTTGAGAAAACTGACGCTTGTGAATCAGCCAGCCTACGATGACCTTATCAATCTGGGTAGTTTCTAACTTCCACATTATGTTCGGATAACATAGACGACATTCCACTAGGACTTCGTCCTAACAAGATAGTATTCTACCCTACATCCTACTACTGTCAGGCAACTGAATAAGATAGGGCATGTAAATTAGCTCTCCCAAATCCCACTCGGCAAAATCAAATGTCCAAAACATTTTCCAAAACCCCCTTTATAATGTGTCTCCCCTCCCGTGACCCATCTTTATCATACCCCTATCAATGACTCCCAGAAACCGTACTCTAAATCGACGGGCTCTTAAGAAAGAGAATAAAAAATTCTGCCAAAAAAAGAAAAAAAGAAAACACAATCTGAAGATGAAGATCTAGCAAGCAATTTTAATCATATGAATAATTTTTCCTGAAAACGAGGTTTATCTTGTAGTTTTATGTCGAAATGATTCGTAAATTGATCGTGCAAGCAGTTTCATGTCTGAATCTCGAGCAGATCAAGAGCAAAATCTTTTTTAAGGGGACCACTGGACCAAGGCCGCCAATATGACTCGAGGTGGACACCAAATTAAAAGTCTTGTTTAAAAAAAGATTAAAAAAAAAGAAAAAAGAACAAAATAATGGCGCCAAAAATATCTTGGGGAAGGATCAACCCCCCCTCCCCCGACCCCATGGATCTGTTCCTGGCCTAAATTGCTTTTAACTGTTTCGTTCGTCTAATTTCAACCAAATTAGCTATATAGTTAAAGTAAATAGATAGACAGATTTATCACACGAAAGCCCTATTGGGCCATTCGCTATTTCATTAGTCACAAAACTAAAATTAAAATTTTTTTTGAGTGGGGAGTAGACAGGGACAGTTCAAAAAAATTACTCCTTAACATAAATTAATCTTGTAAGTTGCCTTGTCATATCCCCGTCATTGAAGCCCAGGCACCATACCCTAAATTGACAGGGTCACAGGAAAGAGAATAAAACAAATCTACCATAAAAATAAAAAAAGGAAACACATTCTGAAGATGAAGATCTAGCAAGCAAATTAAATTATATGATTAATTTTTCATGAAAACGAGGTTTATCTTATAATTTTATGACGAATGATTCGTAAAATGATCGTGCGAGCAATTTCATGTCTGAATCTCTAACAGATCAAGAGCAAAATCTTGGGTAGGCGACTGAACCAAGGGCACCAATGTGACTCGAGGTGGGCACCAAATTTAAAAGTTTATTTAAGAAAAAAAACTTAAAAAAGAACAGAAAAAAAACGGAATAAGTATGCCAGAAGTGTCTTAGGATGAGGGTCGCCCCCTCCAAACCTCATGTATCTGTTCCAGGCCTAAATTGCTTTTAATTCTTTCATTCATCTAATCTCAACCAAATTATCTATATAGTTAAAATAAATAGATAGATAGATTTATTCACACAAAAGCCCTATTGCGCCATTTGCTATTTAATTAGTCACAAAACTAAAATTAAGGATTTTTTGAGGGTGGAGGGGGGTTTATCTTTAGTCAAAACCTACCTTCCGATTTCCGGGTATTTTCGGATATTTTACCAATATATCAGGAGATATCTTTCAACCCCCTTGCACATTCGGCCATCAGTTTTCGTCTCTTATCCATTCTATGCTCGTGTCCAGATTTTTTTTTATCCATTTTGAACTTTTAGCTACAAGGGTATTTTTCAATATGTCATTGTGAATAGACAACTAGCTATAACTGTGTTACCATGATTAAGACACGTGTTGGTTGAAGGTTTTATCTTCAACAGATGTTTCTGTTTTCATGAAATATGGGAAAGTTCCATGAGCGTAGAAATTTTTTTGTAGCAATCAAAGATTTTTATGCCAATTTTGCAGATATATACTTAACTGGCTGAAGAAAAACAATTTCTGTTCGGTTTAAGTTTCAACTTTGCTCTTTACATTCATAGGAAAGCTTTGCTTTTTGTTCTTAATTGGGTAAACCACCTATAAATAATTGATCAAATTGACAAGTATACATTTAAAAGGAGTAAAAAAGAAAAAAAGAAGAACGGAATGCGAATAAGGGCACCAGAAAAATCTTGGGAGGCAGGGGGGTCTAAGGCCCCCCTAGATCCGTCCCTGGGGTTGTAAGTAATTCCCTGGTTGGATATAAGGCTTTTATGGAATGGATGGTCGTACTAACTTCAGATAGGGATTATTTGATTTGAAGTTGTGAACTGCCCTTTTAAAAGTCAAAAGTAATTTCAGAGCAACCATAACACCCCTCCCCACATCCATCATTTCCCCAAATACATCCAATTAAAATTTTGAGAAAGCAATTTTGTTCAGCGTAATTGAAGGGTCTTGAAATTTTGTCTTTGAGAATGACAACCCCCTACAGTCCTCAGGGCAGGGTTGTAAAATATGACTTGGGGGCATATAAGGTTTTTATAGAAAAGTTAATCGTATATTCTTTGGAGGGGGCTCATTGGATCGGAAGTTATAAGCTCTAGTGCCCATTTTAAGAGTCAAAGTTATCAGTGGTCAGATACCCCCTACGCCGACACGTCGTGTTCTCCCAAAATGCATCCAATACAAATTTTGAGATAACTTTTTTATACAAAACAGCTCGTCGATCATATAACAAGGCCTTGGGTGTTGATACGAACCACCAGAGCCTGGAGGCAAGGGTTGTAAGTTTTGCCCGGGGGCATTTAAGGTTTTATAGAAAGGTTAGTCGTATAAACTTCGAAAGGGGCTCATTGGATCGGAAATAAGAAGTTCTAGTGCGATTTTTGAGAGCCAAAGTGATCGGAGGGCAGCTACCCCCCCCTCCGCACACGTAATATTTCTTGATATTAATCGAATTTGGCGGAAAATTGGAAGTTCTAGTTTTCTTTTAAGAGTTAAAGTGGTGGAGAGCAACTGGACTCCCTCCGCCAACTACACCTATTTTCACTAAATAAATCTGCTTCAGATCGTAAGATAGCCATTTTGTTCAAAATAGTCCAAAAAATTATATAACAATGCCTCCAGTGTAGATGTGAGCCCCCAAAGCCCTGGGGCAAGGAATGTAAATTATACCCTTGGGGCATGTAAGGTTTTTATTGAATGAGTGGTTATATAAACTTCAGATGGGGCTAATTTGATTTGAAATTGGGAGTTACTAAAGGTTCAAAAAAAAAAAAAAATCAATTTCACGTGCGTTATTTTCAATATTAGACGGTATGGCCATTTGCACAGGATGTGTCAACCAAATTTTCACTCTTAGGTCAATAATTGAGAAGTGCCTTACTTGTCAAACGCCTTTGGTCCTCAGTTTTATAAATTATGAGCAAGTGTTGGATTCTGTTGATGGAAGAGCCTTTGCAAAGGTCTTATCCTTGTATGGTATACCAGACAAATAGATTAAAGTGATTATTTCTATGCACGCTAAGCAACAAAATAACAAAATAAGAAGCTAAGCACCCTTGTCTAAAAAACGAAAGACTAGGAGTACTTGCTATCCATTTAGCCCTAGACTGTTGGCCGAAAAGGACAATCTTTGGCAACCTGTCATCCTTCATCCGCAGAACGTGGCCTAGCCATCTCAACCTTTCTTTCATTATAGCCCTAGAAAGCGGGATTGAACCACATTTTTCGTGCAGTCTAATGTTCGAAAGACGGTTTATCAGCCGGGTAACCAGAATAGGTTACCCCGTTACTTCCCACTAACCCAATAGGTTACTTCCATGATGGAAGTACACAGTGATAACTGGATCGTACTAAGAAGTACGAGCAGCTACTTCCCCCTCAGTTGGTCAAGTACCGACAGATATAGTATGTGATGGCGGTTCACCCTTTGCGATGCGATTGGAAGAGGGACAACGAAAGCAACTTTCCACGTTCTTGAGATTGAAACTGCTATCTAGCTCTTTCGAAACAAAGTTGAGAGATCTTTGCAAAAGTTTAAAAGATAGACTTTTTAGTTCAAACTTGCATTTTTTTTGTCAGCCCTAGCTTGCGATATAGCTTGCAAACTTCTGTGGAATTTTTTTTCTGGAAATCTAAAAACGCAGAAAATAGCCCCTGGATAATTCCCCTGGAACATCTCCACATGCGAAATTGAGTTGGCAAACAGAATGTAAGGCAATGAATAAGAATTTCGTGTAGAAATTCTGTCAAATCCCGGCAGAGTAAAATTTCCCCTGGAAACTTCACCTCCCGGATTTTTCCTTACCCAAGGAAGATTCTCGCTATGGAATTCTACCCCAAGCACAAAATAAACCTCTCCCCGAAAAATGTCTGTATACTTCCCAATAACAAACAAGGGCATCGGCAGAAACTTTTCCAGGGAGGGGGGGGGGGGGCACACACCGAAATAGCAGTTCCGTATCCATATTACGGATACGGTGGATATGGGCTTGGAGGATATGGAGGCTATGGTGGCTATGGAGGCTATGGTGGCTTTTACGGCTAAACTGGAAAGGTTGTCAAATATGAGGTGTTGATGGTGTTCGATGGTGTGATTTTGGAAGTTATTTACTGTTTAATAAAGTAGAATTGAGAGAAAGAGTAAAACTTTAGCGTAAAGGGCGGGACGGTGAGGGAGGAACAGCCCCTTCCATACACGGAGTAATTTCTGTTCGTTTTAAGTTTTAATGTCGCTCCTTACTTTCAGTTAAAAAACGTGTTTTTTTTTAAATTTAATTTCTAATAGAATCCATCACACACCCTACATAAAAAAAACCTTCTTTTCTAGTTGTAAAATATGCTTTTCAACAATTTCCAATTTTGTTTTTTATGGCCCTTCTCCTAGGTTCTGTAGGGGCAATGCCATCCCTGGAGGTATATGCTTTAATATTCTTGACATATTTAGACAAAATGAGACTAATGTAAACAACTAATTATTAAAAAAAAACTGGTAACTACCGATTGACGGGATAATGTTTTGAAATGACCGATGTCATGATCCTTATGTGCATATTTCAATTTTTCGCTTCCATTTTATAGGGTAAATATTAAATATCAGAATGAAGCGCCAAACATTAACTATTATTAAAGTAAGTTTATGGACAGAACCATTTCTTAGGAAGAAAGCGGATAATTTTTAAATTCTTGTTTAAAGAGACGAGCATTGGGAATATAAAAAAATGGTTTTGTCTCTATTCTGCTTTTTATTATCTACTTTTTAATACTTTAGAAGTGACTGAAATTTTGAATGTAAATCCTTGACATTTCTTTTCGTTCACATTATTCACATTTTCTGGATATTAATTATTCCGCAATGCTCAACGGATAAGCTGAAATTTTTTAAATACTTTTAAATTCAAAATACGATCTTTACTTTACATGTGGTGTAAACTTTTCCAGAAGGGAATTACCGGGGAGGATTTTTCGCGGGGGGAGGGGGAGATTTTTGTGGAGCCAAACAGAAAGAGTTTACGACAACAAAGTTCCAATTTAATACCCCCCCCCCTCACAAAAATTAAAATAAGAGAGAAACTTTTAAAAACAATGAAAAGATCTCTAACTGTAATATAATTTTTTTTTCATTATTCTTTGATGAGTGGACAATTCTTCAGGCCAATAAAATCTCTTATTACACACACACTTCTGAGATTGAATAGGTAGTCACTGATTTCTTTTGTGTCTTAGAAGGATAATACAAAAACATTATTTTATTGTTCGGTAACATGAGATAGATCTTAAATGTTTTTTTTATTTAGTCTCTTACTTTTTAGAAAATCAACTGCAGAAAATCAATCAGTTGCGAACATCGGCAAGAAGGAAAGCGCTCGAGTACAGAAAGAAAAAGGGAAGTTTTAAAATTTCAGACTTGGATTCCTCCTCCTCCACTTTCTTAGATGTCAAAGATAAAGTTATTAAGTACATCCAACCTACTAACACATGGCACCTAGAGGTTATATCAGTTCAAGAGGTCTTCAATGCGAATTTACTTGAAGATTTTCACTTATGTCAAGCCAATTTGTTTGAACCTTCAAATTCGCAAGAAAAATTTCTCGGTACAAATGCAAAAGCTTGTAGGAATATTATTGAGAATGGCTTCCGACAACACTTCAATTATGGCCAACAGCAAAGTTTTGGCCTTGGTATTTACTTTGCCGGTGATTCTAGCAAGAGTGCCCAACAAATCTATACAAAAGGATCGAATATACTTATATTATGCGACGTTCTGCTTGGAAAAGAAATGAAGGTTTCCACTTCTCAATATACAATAAATTATTATACTATTAGAAGCTTAGGTTATGACTCATTGTTTGCTCCTGCTGATACAAAAAGTGCTGGTGGAGTTTTATTTGATGAATTTGTCATCTACGACCCACGTCAAGCATATCCTAGATATGTCATCAACTACAAAGTTAAAGAAATCGGAGTGCCCGCTAGAAGTGTGATATCAACTAAATTTCAGAAACATGAAATTCTTCGCAGTAGATCCTTTGATAAATCAAATGAACTGGACTACCACTTTCGCCTTGCCGAAGCAGAGTTTCGACGCTTTTGCACAAATAGAGATGTCGTGAAAGTAACTTATGTGATAAATCCAGCATTAGAATCGCAGTTCCTGGAAACCTCAAAAAAATTTGCTGCAAAATACGGAGCTGGTGCAGAAGAAGCCAAGCCAATACTTGCATTTCATGGTACTCCAATTGAGGCAAATATTGAGTCAATCCTCAAGAATAATTTTCATCGCTCTTATATTAAGCGAACAGCTTATGGCCATGGACATTATTTTTCAGAGTTCTCTAAAACGGCTTTAGGCTATGCTGGACGTGTGAAAGCTCTGATACTTTGTAAAATATTAGTAGGTAGATCACAGGATGCTATAGGCCGCACAAAGCTGGCGAGAGGATACGACTCTCTTCGTGTCGAGAAGGATGCTCTTGGAAGGGGGAAAATGATTATTATCGAAAACGAAAAACAGATATTACCTCAATACGTGGTGCACATAGATTAAACGCTGTGATAAGAAAAGCTTGTGAAAAAACGCGAGAACAAAAATAATTGAAGCATTACAAAAAAGGACCAGGAGTCTTTTATTATGCTTTTCTAAATGAGAGTTGCATATCTGTTTTTTTTAGTCCAAATTTACTAGTTGGATTGGAAATCTTCGGGGCCAATTTTTTTAAGTTCGGATGATGTCCTTATTTTGTGTTCAGTCACATTACTTTCTACGTCCTGTCTGCAATTAATATTACTAAAACAATTATTATTTCGATGCTTGTTTAGTTAAATTTTATGAAAATTACTCGTAGACGCTTTTCTCTCCATTGCTGTAGGTAAAAATCAGTAAAATCATCAGAGGACTGAAACACTTATATCCAAATTCTATAATAAAATTTTCGCCGCTTTCTTCTTTTGCTTTTTTATGTTAAAAAAGATGTTTTAAACTTACATGTCAAAATTTAGCTTTACCAAGTTATGTTTATATGTATTTTAAGCTGGTTTCTCATCCAAATCCCATTCTGCTTTGGTAGCCAGAATCCTGTCATTCGAGGATACATAAGGTTTACAAACGGTTGAATATGGAGTTTGTTTCTATCTTGGAACAGAGTAGAAACACATGGCTTCTCCGACGAAGGAGATTGTGTTTAAAGTACTTCACACTCCCTTGTCAGGAAAATTATAAAGATATACTATATGTCTTTTTTTTATTTATGGCACTTGGTATTAAACAAGTGACATAGGCCTATAGCAATCGCAAATTTTGTCGGTCTGTCTGTCCCGGTTTTGCTACTTTAGGCACTTCCAGATAAGCCAGGACGATGAAATCTGGCAGGCATATCAGGGACCGGACCAAATTAAATTAGAAATAGTCATTTTCGCGATTTGACCATCTGGTGGGGGGGGGGAGGGGGTCGATTAATTCGGAAAAAAAGAGAAAAAAATGAAGTATTTTCAACTTACGAGTGGGTGATGGTATCTTAATAAAATTTTATGTTTGGAAGGATATCGTGGCTTAGAGCTCTTATTTTCAATCCCGATCAGATCCGCTGAAATTGGAGGAGTCGGGAGGGGGGACGTAAAATCTTGGAAAACGCTTAGAATGGAGGGATTGGGATGAAACTTGGTGGTAAAATAAGCAGAAGTCCTTGATACGTGATTGACATAACCGGAACGGATCTTCTCTGTTTGGGGGAGGGGTTAATTCTGAAAATTAGAAAAAATGAGGTATTTTGAACTTACGAAGGAGTGATCGGATCGTAATGAAATTTGAAGTTTGGAAGAATATCGTGTCTCAGAGCTCTTATTTTAAATGCTGACTGGATCCGGTGACATTTGGGAGAGTTGAGGGGGGAACCTTAAATCTCGGTTAACGCTTAGAGTGGAGGGATCGGGATGAAACTTGGTGGGAAAAATAAGCACAAGTCCTAGATACATGATTGAGATAGCCGGAGCGGATCCGCTCTCTTTTAAGGAGTTGGGAGGGGGGTTAATTCGGGAAAATTAGAAAAAAATGAGGTATTTTTAACTTATGAAGGAGTGATCGGATTTTAATGAAATTTGATTTTTGGAAGGATATCTTGTCTCAGAAGTCTTCTTTCACATTCCGACCAGATCCGGTGACATCGGGGGGAGTTGGGGGGACCTAAAATTTTGGAAAATGCTTGAGGGGAGTGGAGGGATCGGGATGAAACTTGGTGGTAAGAATAATCATAAGTCCTAGATACGTGATTGAAATAACTGGAACGGATCCGCTCTCTTTGGGAGAGTTGGGGGAGGAGGGTTAATCCTAAAAAATGAGGTATTTTTAACTTACGAAAGAGTGATCGGATCTTAATGAAATTTGATGTTTAGAAGGGTATCGTGTCTCAGAGCTCTAATTTTAAATCCCGTTTAAATCCCGACTGGATCTGGTGAAGGGGAAGCTGGGGGGGCGGAACCTAAAATCTTGGAAAATGCTTAGAATGGAGGGATCGGGATGAAAATTGGTAGGAAAAATAAGAACAAGTCCCTAGACACGGGGTGATATAACTGGAACGGATCTGCTCTCTTTGGGTGAGTTGGGGGGGGGCAGTAATTCTAAGAAAATAGAAAAATGAGGTATTTTTGACTTACGAAAGAGTGATTGTATCTGAAATGAAATTTCATATTTAGAAGGACCTCGAAACTCAGATCTCTTATTTTTAAATCCCGACCGGATCCAGTGTCATTAAGTGGGGGGGGGGGGAGGAATCTTGGAAAACGCTTAAAGCGGAGAGATCAGGATGGAACTTGGTGGAAAGAATAATCACAAGTCCAAAATAGGTGACTAACATAACCGGACCAGATCCGCTCTCTTTGGTGGAGTTGGGGGGGGGGGGTAATTCGGAAAAATTCGAAAAAATGAGGTATTTGTAGCTTACGAACGGGTGATCAGATTTTAATGAAATTTGATATCTAGAAGGATCTTGTGCTTTAAAATTGTCTTTTTAAATCTTGACCAGATCCGGTGACATTGAAGGGAGATTAAGGGGGAAACCAATATTTTTGGAAAACGTGAAAATCGAGGTATCCTACGAATGAATGATCGGATCTTAATGAAACTTGATATATAGTAGAATATTATGTCTCGGATGTTCTATTTTCAATTCGAGTCGGGTCCGGGGACAAAGAGGGTTGGAGGGGGGAAACAGAAATCTTGGAAACCGGAAATCTTGGAAAACCTTTAAACTTGGTGGGAAGAATAAGCACAAGTTATATATACGAGATTGACATAATTGGTACGGATCCGTTCTCTTTGAGGGAGCTGAGGGTTGTTAATTTCGAAAAATCAGAAAAATTGAGGTATTTTTAACTTAAGAACGGGTGACGGGATCTTAATGAAATTTGATATTTAGAAGGAACTCATGTCTCAGAGCTCTTATTTCAAATTCCGACCAGATCTTTTGACATTGGGGGAGTTGGAGGGGGAAACCTGAAATCTTGGAAAACGCTTATAAATGTCGGAGATGTGTGATTGACGTAACCGGACTGTATCCGCTCTCTTTGGTGGATTTAGGTGATGGGGTTCAGTGCTTTGGCGAGTTTTGTGCTTCTGGACGTGCTAGGAAGATGAAAATTGGTAGGCGTGTCAGGGAGCTGAACAAATTGACTTGATCAAGTCGTTTTCCCCAATTCGACCATCTGGGGGGCTGCAGGGAGGGGAAATATTAGAAAAATTGATGTATTTTTAACTTACGATTGGTTGATCGGATCTTAATAAATATTGATTCTCAGAAGGACTTCGTGACTCAGAGCTCTTATTCTAAATCCCGACCGGCATTAAGCCTCTGATTTTCCTTTTAAAGCAATCTATTGATTCTTAGAATTTTGCTAGAGCTCACAACATATGAGCTCTTGGCTCTTTCGACCTCATCACAAGTGCCATATGAGTTCTTAGCTCTTGTTTTTATAGGTACGGCTTGTTTTTTGACGGATATCCTCAAAAGACGAGTGAATATCACTTTTAATCAGATATCGTTTACATCAAATGTTAGCTATCTAATTCAGTTCCTATGGTGATGTTGTTTATCATCTTACTTATTGTTGTACACTATTCTGTTTGAACTTTAACCTTAGGTACTATGTGTGGGGTTGGGGCATATAGTTTTTACGTGCATTGTTTTTGCAGGGCTTAATCAAAATGTGCTATATGACAACATTTGGAGAACTTCAATATATATTTCACTTCCTCAAGCATAACCATTCCTATCAGTTTGTTCAATTCTCATTCAAACTACCTAATTTGGCTCCTAACACATTTTAATTTTTCAATTCTTTAAAATTCTTTATTCCCTCTCTTCCCAGTCATAGAACTTATTGTAAATTGGAGCCTTTAAAAATTTAAAAAGAAGGACATTTTTTCACTTTTCTCCTCTGAAGTCAGTTTCGTGTTTGTAGAAATTTTGTCTTTTAAACCCATGCAACCATTTTTTTTTTTTACTGATTTAATGTATTTGAAATTCCACTGTTTGTTTTTTTTGCTGTATTTTAATGCTAGGAACAGTGCTAGAATTGACAGTAATCATATATATGATTGTATAATATGGTTTGAAGATTCCTTATTCCTGATAACTAATGCATTTTTGTCGGATATGCCAGTTTGCTGTATCTTAAGCAAGTGTGCCTGTATAGGTTTTGGAGGTGGGAATTTCAACAGGTTTATCATACATCAATCATCAATCAATGATTTTATTAATGCTATAACACTATTACAAATGTAAAAAAAAAAAAAAAATTCGGCCCAAGAAGCTTTGCTTGTTATGGGCCATACAACACAATAATAAAGTCCTAAAAGAACCATAAATTATACCCTCGGTGAAGATGTGGAAAAATAAACGCTAATATACATTAAAAAAAAACTAATAGTAATTATAAAGATAGAAACAAGTAGAAATCAAGACAGTAGAGAAACAGGAAAGACAAAGTTGACATTAGAACATCAGAAAAAATAAGACAAATGAACAAGGACATTAAAAATTAAGAAGATTCCTGAGAACAATTTTAGAAAGACTAAGAGAGGGAAATATCAGTTAGGGAAGAATTCCAAAAAGGAGAAATAATAGGAAAAGAGAAAACAGGAAAAACAAAAAACAGAGGAGACAGAGAGAGAAATTACTAAACTGGAAAGACCCAACGAAAAACTGTCTTTGCGGAAAGAAATAAAGGTACATCCGAAGGGATGGGGCTCCATAATAGAATTGATTGATATATAGGATACCTCTGGGTTGCTGTAGATGATCGTTTTGGTAAAATAAATCGTCGAGAAGAACTACGTAAAAAAGAAGAGCACATTTTGTCTTATGCTAGAAATTATAGAGTATTAGAAATGTTAAAGATAATCTGGTAGAGATTTCGTCTTAGGAACCAGATCCAAAGACTTCCCATTGCAGTAAGTGTCCAATAGGCACCTAAAACCAACTCCTATTTCTTTAAAGGAGAGGCATGGTTGTTGTACAAATCTATTCAATATTCAAAGTGGTTGCAAAATTAATTAAATAGAAAAATTAAAAAAATTTGAAATTTATATAGATATCAGTCAGAAGATGTATTTAGCCTGTTGTAATTTTATCGATATAACTATATAGTTATAACCAACACAGAATCGGGTCATAAAATTGCCTCTAAGTTAACGTGGTATTTACATGATGATAAGACAGCTAATCTAATTGATTATGGTACTGAAAACTGGAGACTGGCAGGATCAATACTAGATACTAGTATAATAATAATTTTAATAATAATTTATTCCAGAAAAAGCCCGTGGGCCATAGGAAAATTACATAACAACAAACAAACAACAAATTAACTACATTAAATTAATACTATTTAAAGAAAATGCTCCCGATGTGCCGCTGCAATCCTTACAAATCTTGTTATCCTTTTAATACTCAGGAAATTTGTCTCTTTCATTCTATCTAGGATCCATATCTCATTCAATTTTTCTTTACCATACATCTCTCGCCTCCAATCATTCAATTCGACACATTCACACAAAAAATGTAATAAACTTTCATCCTGAGATCCACACATAGGACAAGCAATAGATTCTACCTTCTCCCCTTTTCTCCCTTGATACTTTCTTTTCTCCCCAATCAAAAATCCATTTCCCCTCCAATCCAAACAAGCCTTCAAATCCTCTCTACTTAACCCAACCTTCCAAAATACCTCCTCCCCCCAACTACCCTTTATCTGTCTATACAATTTTAACGGCCCTGAACGATCCAGACTTGCCCACCATATCTGTATTTCTTGGTTCTTCAACCTCTCTTGTACCTCCCTTATTACTATTTCCTCCTTACCCATAATCCCCTTTCCTTCATTCCACCATTCCCCTAATCCACACTTATCTAAGATATCCTTAATATCCGCCGGCCACCCTGTTTTACTATTCTGTCTCAACACCTCTAAGTATGCCGCCTTTGCTACCGTAAATCTCTGCATACCCAGTATCCTAACCCAATATCTCACCATGGTCACTAGCCTCATAGATCGCAGCGATACTAGCCCTAAATCCCCCTGGATTACCAAATTACTAAACGAATCCCATAGTCCTAACATCCTCTTATAATATCTCATCATAACCACCTCAAGTTTTGGACCTTTCCGATAGCCCCAGATCTCTGCTCCATAATGCATCGCCGGTACTATCTTACTTGTCCAAATCCTCTTATGTACTCTAATATCTCTCACCCGTCTAAGACTACTCCTCGCTATTTCACCGCTAATATACCTCCCCCTTGCATTCGATAGATCCAGATGCCCACTGAATTTCCCATTACTAGTAAACTTTACCCCAAGATAAACAAATTCATTATTCACTGGTATAGTTTCACCTTTAAAGAAAAAATTCACATCTTCACTTTCCATGGCTTTACGACCAAATACCATCACCATTGACTTCGATGTGTTCAGGATTAACTTCTTCTCTTCCAAATAAACCTCCGTAATCTCTAATAATTGTTGCAGTTTCTCCTTTGTTTCAGCCAGTAATACGATGTCGTCAGCAAATAGTAGTAAGCACAGTTTAAGCAAATCTATCGATAACATTGGTGCATTATTCTTAACGAAAAATTCATTGGCATCATTTAAATAAAGGCTAAACAATTTCGGTGACAGCACACATCCCTGCTTTAGTCCCAATAAAGATTGCACCGGAGTTGAGCACTTTCCCGCCACTTTCACTACTAACTTCACATACTTATACATTTTGCACAGCAACAATACGAAATAGTGAGGCAGTCCTAAAGATAACAGGTTTAACATTAACATGTTCCTATCCACATTATCATATGCTCCTTTCAGGTCTAAAAAAGCTGCAAATAACCTCCCCCCTTTTCCTTTCCTATACTTCTCTACCATTATTCTCAAAGTAAAAATATGATCTACTGCACTATGATTTTTTCTAAACCCTACCTGAAAAGGGGATAACAGTTCCTTTACCTCCAACCACTTCCCTAATCTTGAGTCTAGAACCTTGCAGAAAATCTTACTCATTACATTTCCTAAACTAATTATTCTATAATTACTATGATCCTGCCTTTTACCTTTTTTGAAAATTGGTATTCTTACTGACACATTCCACTGATCAGGCCATTTCCTTTTTTCAGTCACAAAACTGAAAACTGCTGCTAAAACTCGTACTAGAACTGTTTTCCCCATTTTCCAAATCTTTGCTGGTATTCCATCCACCCCCGGCGCCGAAGATCCCTTCATTCCTTTTAGGCTTGCACAAACTTCCTCTACCTTGATCGGTTCTAATAGACTATAATCCTCTTGTCTTAAGGGGAAACCATTCTGCTCTCGTAGCTCCTCTGCTAAGCTCCCTATACCGTCTCCATATTGCTCCCTTTTGCTAGTGTCCTGCTCCAGGTATGTTTTCCACGACTCAGCTGGAGGTATGTGTTTGTCGTTGGCCTTGAACTCCCGCCTTACTTCACTCCAAAACAGTTTTGGGTCTTCTGACAAGTATTCCTTGCTGATCTTTATAGCCCTAATCTCTTCTACTTGTTTTTTTCTCATTTTTATTAGCCTCTTGTAGATTTTTCTCTCTGTTCGGTACTCCGATAAGTGTTTATTCATTTCCTGGTCATTTAGTGCTCCTTTCACTTTCCTGAGAAGTTGAGTAAGGTTTACTTTCAGCCTCCGACAATCCTCATCAAAGAATTCGTTTGTATTTCTCACCATCTCCTTCTTATTTGATATTCCATTACATTTCTGATATACTTCCTCTGATATTTCTTGCACGGCTTCTTCTAAATTCCCTTCTCCCAGTAAATATATGCATTCCTCCGCCCTTTTCTTCATCTGTTCACTTTCCAACAATTTTTTCAAACGGTTTTCCTCCATACAATCTACCCTAATCTGCTGCTTCATTACCTTCCTACCCTTATCTTCCATCTTTCCCTCATTCCTCCAACTATATCTCTCACCCTCTATCTCATTCATCCATTTCTTCGCCTGTTCTGCCTTCATGACTACATCTATTGGCTGATGGTCTGATCCTACAACATCCATAACATAAAAATCCAAACAATTTTCCCATAACCTCCTATCATCCATTATATAATCAATCACGCTAGGCTTCCCCGAACCAAAGCACGTAAAATCTCCCCTTTCATGATCTTTACCCACCCTTCCATTCAAAATTATCAACCGACCCTCACTACAAAAATTTATCAACTTATGGCCCCACCTATTTTTCCTCCTTGTTTCATCTTTGCTTGTCCTACCTTTCGGGCATCCATTTCTTCCATACCATTCAACCATACTCTCCATTCCTGATAAACAAGGGTTTCCAAGATCCACCTGTATGTCTTCAACCTCCGTACTTGTACCCGTGTAGGCGTTGAAATCACCTAGTAATACAAAAAAAACGGTCACTAAACAGCTCAACATAATTAACATACTCCTCAATTAATATATCCCATGTATATTCATTCATATAAGAACTATTTTCAGGGGGTATATATACACAGCCTATAACATACCTCTTATCCCACATGGACATTTGTAACCACACTATATTTTCTGACGCACTTAATAGCCTATGGATGCTATCAAATATGTCATCCCGAATCAATATCCCTATCCCCCCATAATGTCGACCATTACTCGATTTATTTCTCACTCTTTCAAAAACATTGTACCCTTCAACACGTAATGGGTTTTTCCCATCACTCCATGTTTCTACTAGTCTAACTATATCTTTCTTGTCATTATCAATATACGCTTCCTTCAACAGATTTCTTAGTTTTGTCGCTGAAAACCCTTGTATATTCCAATGCACCATGCGTACTACCCTTTCACTAGAATTTTCACTATGGCCCCTCGTTTCCTATTCATCACCAACAGTTACTATAGTCCCTTGACTCGGCTGTTCTCTTGACACGCTTTCACCATCACTTGCCCTCACCTCAAGACCACTGCCCTCAATCGGTGCTTCCTGGTTGAGCACTCCCACTAATCGTGACTTTCTAATAGGCTGATTTTGATCGTCACTTGGACTTATTATCCTAGCATGGTCGCGTTTGACCCGTGGTTCAGGCCTCCCGGGCATCTTCAAAGCAACCGTATTTTTCGGTGTAATAAATGTCGCTGTGGTTCGAATTTCTGTGTTTGGATCGTCCAATTCATTTTCATTGGCTGAAAAATATCCTTGCAAGCTACCTGTAGATGCTGACCTGCTACGCGTTGAAGTCTCATGGTCAAGGGATTGACGGCTCTGACCTTGAAACTTTCCCAAAGCTATAGGGACCATATCTCTAACACTCGGACCTCTTACTTCAATTATTTTCTCATCCTCAAAATCATACGTCAAGATCTTGTCCTGTAAAATTAGCCTCACCCCCCTTAATTTAGCAGGCATATTTTTTGACCTAGCCTCCGCTAGAAGTGGTTTTAGCTTATCTCGAGCCAAACGCTCTCTTTCCGTGTAATCAGGGGATATATTCAACTTATGACGGCTAAATAGCCCAGAGGATCTCAACACCAAATCTCTTAGAGGCTTGCTAATAAATTTAATGACAACCGGGGGCACGCCATTATTTTTAGAACGAAGGCGGAAAATATCCTTTATGTCTCGCCTCTCTAGATCCAAATTCGGGACAACTTCATTTAAGCATGACAAAATATCTGACGCTAGACTGGGTCCTCGATGTTTTGGGTCAAAATTGTATATAATCAAATTCATGTTCTTCAATTCTTTTTCAAGAAAATCTATCTTGGACTGGGTTTTCCGCAAATCTTTATTAACAGTCGAGCAGCTTAATGCTAGTCCAGCTATCTCTGATTTAATTGCTCTGTTGGTTTCCTCTACCTTGCAAGAAAATTCCGAAAAAATCGTCATTAGGCCTTCAATTCCCTCAGCCAAAACCTCTATTTTATTTACTGAGGCTCTTAGACTTTGCATCTCCTTTATCAGTTGTTTTATACCTTCATCGCTCATCTTAGTGTATTAAATATTATGCCAAAAGCTTACCTTCGATATGCCTTTCTTATTTACCCTCGTACCGGCCTTCGAGCTTTTCTCAAAAATTTTGTCTTTAGTGGCCAACAAAAACCAGATAAATCCAACTATATCCAAAGGCAATCGTTGCGCAATGAAATAACTATCCAAAAAGTTGAAAACTGGCCAAAGAATAAAACTAGTTTAGATCTATCAAACAGTTCGTGGTAACGAATCTATCAAACAGATCGTGGTAACGAACTGTAGTAAGGAGCGACCCGGCTAAATAGTAACCAAAACTAAAAAAAATGGAATTTTGTTACCAATAGCTATATCAAAAGAATCGCATTTTAATGCTGGTTTTAAATATATAAGTTTCATCAAGTTTAGTCTTACCCATCAAAAGTTACGAGCCTGAGAAAATTTGCGTTATTTTAGAAAATAGGGGGAAACACCCCCTAAATCACACCATCAGATTCAGCGTATCAGAGAACCCTATTGTAGAAGTTTCGAGCTCCTATCTACAAAAATGTGGAATTTTGCATTTTTTGCCAGAAGGCAGATCACGGATGCGTGTTTATTTTTTATTTTTTATTTTTTTTTCTTTCCCAGGGATGATCGTATTGACCCAGTTGTCCTAGAATGTTGCAAGAGGGCTCATTCTAACGGAAATGAAAAGTTCTAGTGCCCTTTTTAAGTGACCAAAAAAATTGGAGGGCACCTAGGCCCCCTCCCACGCTAATTATTTTCCCAAAGTCAACGGATCAAAATTCTGAGATAGCCATTTTATTCAGCGTAGTCGAAAAACCTTATAACTATTTCTTAGGGGACGACTTACTTCCCCACAGTCCCCGTGGGAGGGGCAACAAGTTACAAACTTTGACCTGTGCTTACATATAGTAATGGTTATTGGGAAGTATACAGGCGTTTTCAGGAGGATTTTTTTGGTTGGGGGGAGGGGTTGAGAAGAGGGGATATGCTGGGGGAACTTTCCATCGAGAATTTGTCATGGGAGAAGAAAACTTCCATGAAGGGAGAGCAGGATTTACTAGCATTATTTAAAAAAAAAATTAAAAAATAAATGTGAAAAAGTTTTTTCAGCTGGAAGTAAGGAACAGCAATAAAACTTAAAACAAACAGAAATTATTACCCATATGAGGGGCTCACCTCCTTATAATACCTAGCTCTTTACGCTAAAGTATTTTTTGTAATTTCAACTATTTATTCTACGGCTTTTGTGATTCAGGGGTCATTTTTAATGAATTGGGATAAAATTTAAGCTTTAGTGTAAAGAGCGAGGTACTGACGATGGGGCGAATCCCCTCATATATGTAATAAAAACATGAGAATACAAAAGTTCTTTACGTAAGCTAATTTATAAGTTACGTAAATCTTTTACCAATAAAAAGATTCGTAAAAAATTAAAAGTTCTAGTTGCCTTTTTAATTAACCAAAAAACCGGAGGGCAACTAGGCTTCGCCCCCGCTCTTTTTCTCAAAATCATTCGATCAAAATTATGAGAAAGCCATTTAGCCAAAAAAAAAAAAAAATGCAAATTTCGTTTCGATTATTCCTCTGCGGAGAGCCAAAATCAAAACATGCATTGATTCAAAAACGTTCAGAAATTAAATAATAAAACGAGTTTTTTTAACTGAAAGTAAGGAGCGACATTAAAACTTAAAACGCACAGAAATTACTTCGTATATGAAAGAGGCTGCTTCCTCATCAACGCCCCGCTCTTTACGCTAAGGTTTTTTACTGTTTTAAAAAGAAGAATTGAGAGAAAGAGTCAAACTTTAGCGTAAAGAAAGATATAAAGTAAAATGAAAAAGTTTGTACACATTATATGTAAAGGACCCTTTATTAGCCCAAATTCAAGATCAAGGTCATTTTATGCCTACTTTCAAAGTAAAAGGGCAAATTTATTATAGAGAAGGCTCTCTTCTACCAGTCTCAGGTGAGCTTCATAAATTTTTGCAACTGTACTTCATCGGTGATAGCAATGCTGAATTGAATGCACGTTGCAGAATTTCTCCGGGCGTTGAAAGGACTATCGTTTTCCAGTTGCAACATCTTTTCCACAATAATAATAATTATCATTTTTTGGAATGGAACCTGCGGCTATCTCTTAAATATTAAATTGATAAATCCAGCCACTAACAAAGAAATGGATAAGAAATGCAGCGCAATGAACTGTTATGGCTACAGAATAATGATTCATCAGGATGAAGAGAATTATATTTTAAAATGCCGTCAATTGTTTCACCAATACATCGTTGATATGTATGCAAAGATCGAATCAGAACGTCTGCTATTCATCCGTCTGAATCAGACCAAGCTCCACTCTGAACAATACATTCATTTGCGAGATGCAGTTGTAAATGACGTAATACCATTAACAATGGAAGAGTAACGATTTTACCTTCGTCATATGCTGGCAGTCCGTGTCATATGCATGAGTATGCTCAAGATGCCATTGCGTATATTCGTCTCTATGGTCGTCCAGATTTATTTATTATATTTACATTTAATCCATCTTGGAAAGAGATACAGCAACTTTTGCTTCCTGGACAATCACCAGTTCATAGACATGACATTACGGCCCGTGTCATCCGGCAAAAGTTGAAATCACTGATAAATTTCATAGTAAAATTTTAAGTGTTTGGGCCAATGCGATGCTGGTTGTACTCATTGGAATGGCAAAGAGAGGATTGCCACACGCACATATACTAATATGGTTATTTGATAAAATTTCTTCTAATGAAATTGACGATGCCATTTCCGCTGAAATACCTGATGTAGATGTCGCTAGGGGCTTACATGACATTGTGGTAAAAAAATATGATACATGGACCTTGCGGTAAACTGAATGAAAATTTACCATGCATGGACAGAGGAAGGTGCACAGAGCACTATCCTCGACTTTTAGTACCTAACACAATTACCGGCAATGATGGATACCCTTTATATAGAAGAAGGTCTACCAAAGATGGCGGAAAATCAGCAATCAAAAAGTCGCGTAACCGTTACATCAAAGTAGATAACCAGTGGGTCGTTCAATATTTACCTTTAGTATCGAAAAAATATAATCCGCACATAAGCGTGGAATATTGTAATTCCGTAAAGGCAATCAAATACGTATGTAAATACGTCAACAAAGGCAGCGACATGTTTGTTCAACTGAAAGTAAGGAGCAGCATTAAAACTTAAAACGAACAGAAAATATTACGCATATAAGGGGTTCATCTCCTCCCAATACCTTACTCTTTACGATAAAGTATTTTTAGTAATTTCAACTATTTATTCTTCGGCCTTTGTGATTCAGAGGTCATTCTTAAGGAATTAGGACAAAATTTAAGCTTTAGTGTAAAGTGCGAGGTACTGACGAGTGGGCGAACCCTCTCATATACGTAATAAAAACATACGAATATAGAAGTTTGTTACGTAAGCTAGTTTGTAAATTACGTATATCTTATACTAATGAAAACATTCGTAAAAAACTAAAAGTTCTTGTTGCCTTTTTAAGTACCCAAAAAATTGGAGGGCAACTGGGCCTCCTCTCTTCCTTTTTTCTCAAAGTCGTTCAATCAAAACTATGGGAAAGCCATTTAGCCAAATAAATAAATATGCAAATTTTGTTTTAATTATTCATCTGCGGAGAGCCGAATTCAAAACATGGATTAACTAAAAAACGTTCATAAATTAAATAAAAACACAAGTTTTATTTAACTGAAAGTAAGGAGCGACATTAAAACTTAAAACGACCAGAAATTACTTCGTATATGAAAAAGGCTACTCCCTCTTCAACGCCTCGCTCTTTATGCTAAAGTTCGACTCTTTCTCACAGCTCTGCTTTTTTTTAAGTTAAAAAAATTAGCGTATAGAGCGGAGCGTTGAAGAGGGAGCTGCCCCTTTCATATACGAAGTAATTTTTGTTCGTTTTAAGTTTTAATGTCGCTCCTTACTTTCAGTTAAAAAAACTTGTTTTTATATATATATATATATATATATATATATATATATATATATATATATATATATATATATATATATATATATATATATATATATATATATATATATATATATATATATATATATATATATATATATATATATATATATATATATATATGTGTGTATATTTAAGTGCAATATCTAAAAAAGTATTAAACGCGTTGTGACAGTATTGATAATTGTAGCCACTCTTAATAATGTCATTTCTATTTTCTACTACAGATAAAACTGTTTTTGTCTTTTTTGTTTATTCTTTGTCAGAACTTGATAAGGCTTGACTTTGTTAAGAATGATTAATGCATTTAGGAATTTTAGTTTAGCTTGCTATGGTATATCAGGAAACAGGAATTAATTAATAAATATAGCCTATGCTTCAAGGTGATTCCTCTTAACTATTTTTATTATTGGCGCAGTAATATGTTCTTTTAATTTATTCATAGTTCTAGCGATAAATTTTTTTCTATTAGTCTTCATCATTATTAATTACTCAAGAGGATGGAGTCGTCTTTTTGGGGGCATCCTACTTCAACTATTATCTCTATTTTTAGAAGTTCTACTCTGTGGGAGAGAAACAATACTAATCCGTACCTCTAGACTATGGATAATTACGCGTAAATTCTTAAATTAAGAAATATTTCGAGATGTTCAGTGCCGTGTTAGCTTACTGGACTTATACTACGTTATACGTTATACTGTTTTTACGTTATACTGGACTTTAAATAAAAAAATAAAAAAAATAAAACTAGTTTTTTTTAACTGAAAGTAAGGAGCGACATTAAAACTTAAAACGAACAGAAATTACTCCGTACATGAAATGTGCTGTTACGAAGTAACTTGCAATTACTGAAATAAGTTTTGCAAATTGGGACTGAAATTTTTTGGAGGATTATTTATTGTGGAATTGGCAAATTGCGGGCCCTCTTTGGAAAGTGCACTGCTCACTGATACGAAGGAAAGTCTTTTAGGCCGACTTTATACAGGTTGGATTTGAATCCACTTGGATGCAATAGGGAGGCTCGGCCCTCACATAAAGATAAGTCTTTTTGCTCTGTTTATCGACTTCTAAAAATAAGATACTGTTAAGGATGCAGCGTTTTAAGCAGTTTGATTTTGCGCTAGCTAAATTCAAGAACTACCCCCTATGGCCTGTGAGAATTTTGCAAATAGGAAAGGTTTCGCACGGAAAGCCCACTTATCTGGTCTTTTGTTACGGTAGTCATGCTGAATTTAGGGTAATAGAAGCGAATCTTCAAGAATATAGCCCTAAAACGATAGATTCATCCACACCTGCTGTCAAAAAAGCAATTGTGGAACTTGATAATACCCCCTAAGTTTATAAAACTCTTTCTAAGACTTTTTTAGCCCTGAAAGCAAGTGATAAATTAGGGTCTAACTCAGTTTCTTCAAGTATTGCCCCAATTTATGACAAATTAGTTGCAACTGAAGCCCAACTAGAGAAGACAAGAAGTGATCTGCTTGATAATATTACAAAGAAAGTGACTGAAAAGTTTAAAGACCCAAGGTCACTGAAAGAGGCTACTGAACTGATAGTCAGCCAGGTTTTTGATTCAGTCACACTCGAGTTTAATCCAAAGTTTGTAAAAATTGAGCATACTCTAAGTAGTCTGAGAAATCAAATTGAAAATTTGGTGGAGAGGATTAGTAGAATAGAAAAAAAGCTTGATGATTATGATCAAGAATCCTTACTCGATAGTCTTGTTTTTCATGGGGTAAAGCAGTTACCTGGTATAGACACTCGTACGACAATATCTCGCATTTTAAATTGCAAAATGTCTGTGACAGACGTCTCCTCTTCTGATTTGATTAATGTATACCGTCTCCGATTGAATAATTCGACTACACAGCATGAAGAAAGGTCTAGATTAGAGTTGCTCCGATCGTTGTTAAATTTTCTGGCAAAGATGTGGCCCGTAGAGTGTTTAAAGCAAAAGCTAGACTTGCTTCAACTGGTGTTTTTGTATCGGAGTCTCTAACTAAACGTTGCCGGGACATTTTGAACTCAGCGAAAGACAAGTATGGTCAACGAAATGTTTGGTCAGATCAGGGTCAAATTTTGGCAAAGCCTAGTGCAGGGTCAACAGTCATGAAAATCCGTTCTATTACCGACTGTATTTAGTTACCTAGTTTCATATGTTATGATTAGTATTTTTTTTACATTTGTTTATTTTGTTGTAAGGTTTTTGCTTATATTTTCTTCTTTTCTTTTTTTTTCGTTTTATGTGTATTTTTTCTTTCTTGCTTTTTTTTCCATTTAGAGAGATTTGTTTTGGTAGGAGATTTCATTTACTCTCGCTGCGTCTATACTGGATGATTTAATGAGCCGACCTTTTCTCCTTGAACAGGTTTTGTCGGCACAAATAGCAAATGATATTGAACCTTGTATGAACCAAGTTAAATTTAAACAGTTGAGAAACAGTGCTTATGTTCAATGTTCGCAGTTAAGCCCCGTGGAATCTGATTTACTGAGTTTATGTGCCTGGAATTGCCACCTAACCACGTGTTATGAGGATGTGTTGCAATTTCTCTCGGATTCTCAAGGTAAAGTTAGTTTTATTGGTATATGTGAAAGTTTTTTGAGTCAGGAACATTCTGTTTCATTGTATTCTTTTCCAGATTAGAATTTGGAGATTAAAAACCGGACGTCACTTTATAGAGGGGGAATTGCGTGTCGTTGACATACCATGTTAGAACTGATATTGATGTTTGGATAGAGGGTAAATTCGAAAGTTTTAGTCTGGAATTCGATATGGGAAGTAGTAAATTTTTGATTAGTGTTGTGTATAAGCCACCAAGTGCTAGCTGGGATGAATTTGAACGTGGGTCTGATCAACTTGCGCCCGCAGTGTCTTTGACAGGTTTAGATTTTATTTGTAGGGGTGATTTCAACTTTGATCTGCTTAAATTGAATGGAGCGAATTTTGATTTTTTTAATTTGACGGTTGCTCATGATCCTTTCCCCATAGTAAATATTCCAACACGTGTTACGAGTCATTCAGCCACTCTTATTGATAATATTTTTGTTGTTTCTAAGTATCTGGACCGTAGTTATGCCGATGTGGTACTATACCCTTGTTCGGACCATTTCCCAGTTGTTGGAGCGGTACTTTGTGGTCGAATAAAAAGAAATAAAATAAAAAAAGTAATGACTAGGTCATTGAAAAAGGTGAATTTACAGAGGTTTGGTGAAGAGTTGAGTACCATTGGTTTTAGTGAGATTATAGATATGAAAGATAACGCTTCTGGTGCATTTGATCGTATGATGGGGGTCGTACAGCCAATTTATGATAAGACTTGCCCAGTGAAATTCTTGAAACCCCGTAAGTGTGAACCCAGGAAGCCCTGGATAACTATTGAAATTCTTAAAGTGTCAGATTTGAGAAATCAAGCGTATGTGGAATATTTAAATAGTGAATGTGCCATTAAACTGGAAGAATTCAAAATATTACGCAACAAAGTAAACTCGATGAGAAGAAAGGCTAAAAAAGAATACTTTGCAAACCAATTGAGTTTAAATAAGGATAATACTAAAAGAATTTGGAAAGTTATTAATGACCTATTGTGAAAAGAGAAAGAAGCTCCACCTAATTCGCTACTGATTCAAGGTGAACTTTGTTAATGATGAAATAAGTATCACGACTAAATTTGCTGTGTTTTTTTCAAGTGTTGGGCAAAATGTACAGGCGCAAGGGTTGGTGAACTTTAATAATGATTTAATGAAAGATGAATTTGTGGATGATAGAGGAATCGGAAATGAAATTGAATTTCAGCCTTGTATTGGAGATGAAATTCTGAAGGTTGTGAAAACAATCAAATAGAATTCAGCAGGGACAGATGGCATTAATCTGAAAACCTTTAAGTCAGTGATATGTTATTTAATGCCATGTCTAGTCCGTATCATCAATCTTTCCCTCCAAACCGGTAAAATCCCTGATGTACTTAAAAGGGCAAAAGTAATCCCCCTTCACAAAGGTGGCTCTAAGCTAGAAATTGAAAATTATAGACCCATATCAATCCTACCCTTGTTTTCGAAAATATTTGAAAAAATTGTGCATAAAGGGCTTTATGATCACCTTATGAAAACGGGGATGTTAAGTGAAAACCAGTTTGGCTTTAGGGAAGGTCATTCGACGTCGGACGCCGTGCATTCCCTTTGTGATATTTTAAATAAATGCTTTGTACGTGGTAAAATCCTTTGACCGTTTTTATCGATTTTAGAAAAGCATTCGATACAGTGGATTTTAATATACTACTCAAACGTCTGCAATCCCTTGGAGTTCGTGGTAACTATTTAAAGTGGTTTAATAGTTGTTTAAGTGGTAGATCTATTTAAGTTGTATTAAATGATGTGTTTTCTTCTCCTTTTCAAGTGAGGTGTCGTGTACCTCAGGGGTCTGTTTTGGGACCACTTCTGTACCTTGTGTATGTTGATTCAATGCGTTTCTACTTACCTGAGTGTTGTATTGCGACTTTTGCGGATGATACAGCTTTAACTATGTCTAGTCAATCTGTCGATGATTTGTTGTTGAAAGTTAATAGGGTATAAAGGCATTTTTTGTCTTTACAAGTTTGAGCCTTTTGTCAGTAAACGTTAATAAAACTATTTTTATGATCTATAGGAGAGTTGGTAAGCCTCCATGTGTTGATAAAAGATATTTTTTAACGGCAGGCCTTTGTCACAGGTGCATGAAGTACGTTATTTGGGGTTTCAGCTTGATTGTAATCTATCTTGGAAGAACCATAGTGATCTTGTTGCAGCTAAAGTTGCTAGAGGTTTGGGAATTTTGCGTCAATTAAAGCATGTTCTACCATTACCAGTTCTTTTATTATTATACCAAACCATTGTTGCACCTTATATTTCTTATGGTTGTGTCCTTTGGTCTAGTAATTTCTATGCAAATTTTAAAAGAGTGCATATCCTACAAAATAAAACAGTACGTCTTCTTGGTAATTATGTAAAAAATGTGAATGATACCGCGTCATGTTTTAAGAAATTACGAGTGCTTAACATTGGTCAGATTCGAGATTATCAAGCAGCTGTTTTTGCGTATCGATGTTGCAATGATGTATGTCCTCCAGTTTTTACCAGTTTTTTTCGAGTAAATCGTTCTCTCCATGGGTATGAGACTAGAGAGGCAGATAATTTTATTGTTGAGTACCGAGACACCACACGTGCAGCTTTCGGAATTAGGTATTTAGCTCCGGCTATTTGGAATGATATCCCAGCTGGCATTAGGGAGGCGGAACATATTGGGTTGTTTAAAGAAAATTAAACAAACATTGATTGGAAGTGGGGAGATAATTCTTTTTTTTCTTCTTTTTTTTTTTATAATTATTGTTATCCTTTATTTATGTATATTCTGGTATTAAGGAGTAATTGAGTGAGAGTGTTTTGTCCTTCTTTAATTTCTGTTTTTTTTTGTTTTTTTTTTATTAAATTAGGTTGAGAATCAGAGGATTGCAGACGTCCAACATCAGGCTCTTTGAGCCTTCCCCAGGGCGGTTGTGTGTATTTATAGTTTTTGTAATTTAGTAGTTAATAAAGAGAGTTCACCCTATAAAAAAATGGGTTGTCTCCTCCACAATCCCTCGCTCTTTACGCTAAAGTTTGACTCTGCCACAATTCTACTTTTTAAAACAATTAAAAACTTTAGCGTAAAGAGCGAAGGATTGCGGAGGGGACAACCCATTTTATATACGGAGTAATTTCTGTTCATTTTAAGTTTTAATGTTGCTCCTTACTTTCAGTTAAAAAAACTATTTTTTTTATTTAATTTCTGAACGTTTTTGAATTAATTTATGTTTGATTTTGGCTCTCCGCACATAAATTATTAAAATGAAGTTTGTATATTAATTTATTTTTGGCAAAGTGACTTTCTCTTAGTTTTGATCAGACAATTTTGATAAATAAGAGGTGGGGAAGGAGGCCTAGTTGCTCTCCAATTTTTCGGTTACTTAAAAAGGGAACTAGAACTTTTAATTTTTAGCGAACGTTTTTATTAGTAAAACACATACGTAACTTAAGAATTAACTTACGTAACAATTTTTTATATTCTTATATTTTTATTATGTATACGAGGGGGTTTGTACCCTCGTTAATACCTCGCTCTTTACACTAAATCGTAAGTTTTGTCCCAATTCTTTAAGAATGACCCCTGAATCAGAAAGGTCGTAGAATAAATAGTTGAAATTACTAAAAATACTTTAGCATAAAGAGTGAGGTATTTATCTTCTCCTAAATACCTCGCTCTGTATGCTAAAGTATTTTTAGAACCCCTCATATGCGTAATAATCTCTGTTCGTTTTAAGTTTCAATGCTACTCCTTACTTTCAATTGAAAAAACGTTTTCATATTTATTTTTTCATTGTTTTTTATAGTAATGCTAGAAAATCCTGCGCCCTTTTCATTGAATTTTTCTTCCTCCATGACATATTCCTCCAAGGAAAGATCCTCCCACATAGCCCCCTCTCTCAACCCCAACCCCCAAACCAAAAAAATCCCCCTGGAAACGTCTGCAAATTTCCCAATAACCATTGCTTAAACGCTGGTCAAAGTTTGTAACTTACAGCCCCTCCCCCAGGGATTTGGGGGGGGGGATAAGTCATTTCCAAAGATATAGTTATTATGGTTTTCGAATATCCGGAACAAAACACCTATCTTAAAATTTTGATACAATGACTTTGAAAAAAAAGAGCGTGGGAGGGGGCCTAGATGCCCTCCAATTTTTTTGGTCACTTAAAAAGGGCACTAGAAGTTTTCATTTCCGTTACAATGAGCCCTCTTGCGATATTCTAGGACCACTTGGTCGATACGATGACCCCTGGGGAAAAAAACAAAAAAAAACCAAATAAACACGCACCCGTGATTTGTCTTCTGGCAAAAAATACGAAATTCCACATTTTTGTAGATAGGAGCTTGAAATTTTTGCTACAGGGTTTTCTGATACGCCGATTGCGATGGTGTGATTTTCGTTAAGATTCTATGACTTATAGGGGGTGTTTCCCCCTATTTTCCAAAATAAGGCAAATTTTCTCAGGCTCGTAACTTTTGATGACCAAGACTAAATTTGATGAAACTTATATATTTAGAATCAGCATGAAAATTCGGTTCTTTTAATGTATCTTTTAGCATCAAAATTCGTGTTTTAGAGTTTCGTTTACTATTGAGCCGGGTCGCTCCTTACTACAGTTCGTTACCACGAACTGTTTGATAGATAAATTTTGTGGGGGCTCCTTAGCCCTGTGATGGCAGTTTATATGGAGTAGGAACAGTGTGGGCCCGAGGGTGCTGCCCTGGATGACACCGCTCTACGTGACTTCGCTTAGAGAAGATTCCATTTATTCTTGTTTGCTGGGATCGACTTTTGGGAAAATCCTCTATCCAGGTGGGAATGGAGGATGTCAGGTTGAAGATTTTGATCTGGTTTAGTAATTCAGAGTGGAGGACTGAATCAAAGCCCTTTTCCACATCGACGAATACTGCAAGAACAGACTTTCCACTCTCAATGGCTTCCATCCAGTCATTCTCTGTCCAGTCTAGTCTGGATTTCCGTCCAGTGTTTTTGCTTCTTTTTTTTCTTGTTGAGTGTTTGATCAATATCTGATGTTTTTTTTTATTGTAAGCGTTATCATTTGTCTTTTCTTTAAATTTATATTGTAGCCTACTCCTCATTTTTTGAGGGATATAGAGAAAATCAATAAATAATTCAAGCCTTCAAGAAGTGCAGTGGTGGTGCCCTTTCTCGGTAGAAATTTTAATTGGTTTGGGTTGATCAGCTTATTTTCCAGTATATGCTCAATGAGGCCATTTCTAAGGATTCCCTCTATGAGTTTAAAGACGAGGCTTTTCAAGCTGGTATGTCTGTAATTCTCAGGTTCGGTTTTTGAACCTTTTTTGAAGATTGAGGTTGCTGTAGCTGTCTTTCAATCAATGGGTAGTTTCCCCTGCTCTACCGAGAGTTGAAATATGTGCAAGAGGGGCTCTTTAAGTTCTTGTTTTCCTTCATCAGCCATTTGGCATGGATGTAATCTGGTCCAGGAGACTTGTCGGGCTTCAGTTCACTCAGTTGGTTCAGAACATGTGCTGGGGTAATTTGGATCTCATTAATACTGGGGCTATTGTGGGGCTATTTCTGGCAGCTGTCTCGGTTTGTGTGGCTGTCTGGGAGGTATAGGCGGAGCTGAAGAAGTCGTTGAGGAGTTGTGTTTTTTCTTTGCCCTCTGATACAGTGTCACCATCCTTATTGACCAGGTCAGGCACCCCATGGCGAAAAGTGATTTTGGAGTTTACATGCTTTCAAAATTTTTGGGGGCTGTTTTGGCTTCAAATAGTATCTTCCTTTTAGTTGCTCTTGTTATCTTTCTTGAAGAACTTCGAACTGAATTTTTCACTTCTGTATTCTTCATTGTCTGAGATTAAACCCGTCTTCCTCCATTTCTTGAACTTTCTAGATTTCCTGTTGATGAGCCGTTTTATCTTGGAGTCTAGTCTGGGGAAGGTTTTTGGAGTAAGTTTTTCCTTCCAATTCGTTGCAGAATCGAGAAACCGTCCAATGACATCCTTCAAGATGGCCATTTTTTCATCGACACTTTCTGCGACTTAGACAATTCCCAGTCAACAGCCTGTATTTCTTCTCTGTACTTCTGGGAGTCAACACAGGCGTATTCCCGTTTGCTACATTGGAAGCGTTTGGTTGAGCTTGGCGCAGTAATTGTTGTCATCAGACAGCAGTGTTCACTTTTCTCAAGGGGACGCAGGTGCTTTACGTCTAATATGCTGTCAGGATTTGTTGGCAGCATCAATTCCAGTATGTTTTCAGTCTTACCCTCTCTGTAACGTGTTGATTTGGCTACGTGCTGTTTCAAGAAAGGATCTTTTATGAATTCAACAAAGGAATGGTTTGAGCTTTCTGTTGAGGTCCACTTCAGTTTAGGTAGGTTGAAATCACCCATACAGAGGAGATCTCCCTTTGCGCTGGCATTTTCCCTGAGCAGGGTATTTATGTCTGTTATTGATATGGGCTGGCTTAATAATTTGTATGCACATATCAGATTTATTGGGCCTGCATTTGTGTGAGCTGTGACTCCGATGGCTTCAATGGTATTCGTCTTTGGTGCATCCAGTTTTAGCATAGCTAGGTCATTTTTAGTGTAGATGGGGCAACCTCTCCCGTTGTCTTCTAGATAGCTACAGAAGCTATAGCCGTCGATACATATTTCCTGCTCTTTTAGCTTACATTGAGAAAACTTAAGCTTAATTTCGAATTTCGGTCAGCAACGTCCGGAGCAAATCATTTCTCAAGAATATGGTTAGGTTTTCCCTCAACTCATATTATTTGCTTACGATTTGGTTTCTGAGTTGTTTTTGTCCAGGTACAAGCTGATGAGTCAGGAGTGGAGAGTACCTGCCACAGCTACTTCTGGCTTCATTTGCTGTGCTTCTTGGGCCTGATTGCTCTGATGAGTCTCGGTTTGTCTAGGCCCAGCTGTTCCTGGACCAATTTTTCCAACAGTTTGTATTTCCAGTTTTGCCCTCTGTTCAGCTGTCTTTTTCTCAATTACTGCCGGTTCAGGCAAATTTCTTACAACTTTGTTGTCCTTTTGCTTGTATTTTTTGCCAGCTGCAAGGATTTCATCTCGAACCTACTGTTTCATTTGCTCAAAAGTGGCACCTGAGTTGGATGAAGCATGTTCAAGTGCCTCAAGTCTTTGGTGAAGGTCGAGGTATGCTCTATCAATATAACGTCGAACGTCATCCATACTTGGTTTGGTGTCCAGTTCACGTCTTATGTTGGCAAGGTCCAGGGTTAGTTTTTGCACGTTGTCATCCACTGTTTTGACTAGGTCACACACAGCCTGAATTCCAGGGGAAAGAACTACTGCTGAAATGGGGGGACATCTATCATCATTTAGACTGCTAGCATTTCTTTGGATAACGCCTAGATTTGTTGTATTTTGCCTATTGTAGTGCTATTAGGCTTTTGCTGGCCCAGCAATGGGGGCAGGGGAGTGGTAGCTCTTGTGGTTTTTCTGAAATCCCCAAGGCTGTAGTTGTTTGGTGGCTGCTAGTTCCTTGTGTTTTTTGTCACGTCTGGGTTCAAATCAAGTCAAGGTATAAAAATCAAGTCAAGGTATAAAAATCAAGTCAAGGTATAAGAATCAAATGATCAATCAATGTTAAATGGTAAAAGCAAACTTCAAACTCTAAAATTTATAAAATTTGGTGGAATGACTCACACAGATTTATGTACAATTCGTAAATCTTTTCTTCCTTGAAATGGCTGTTACTTGCTTTTCACTCGGTTACATGGTTTGGATCCTTTTCACCATGTGTTTGGTCAGTTTTCAATTCACTTATTTTTGAATGTTGCCTTTGGTTGACACAGTTGTGTTTTTGCTCAAGCAAAGCTCCTTATCTTCTTAGACTGATACTTTTTAAATTGTCGTTCTCAATAGGTTACTGAATACAGAGAACTTTTAGGTCAAAAACCTTAGACAATTAATCAAAGCGAAATAAGCACTGAGTTTTTAAAAAACAACAAGAGACGTACGATAAGATTTATTTAGAAGAATTCAGAAATTTTCCATTATTTGCAATGCTTAAATGTTTTTCAACTATTATAAGGGGTTTCACGGACGATATCTAATTTTGGTGGGGTGAATCAGTTAACAGGATTAAATTCTGTCCGTGAAAAACTATTTAGCTGTGAAACAAAATTATGCCAAAGAAATGGCTACACAGATTCAAATAGTATTGGATGATTTGCTAAAACATGGCTTTGAAGTGCTATACACCTTGGTTCCAGCCCATGTAGTTATTCTTGGATATGAGTCAGCTTATAAAATGGTTTAGTAGCAATGGTGAAACTTTAAAGGGAAATTTATCTATAAGTGAATATACTCAGGGTTATGAGACCCACTCACCAGAAGATGAAAAAGCTGATTTTTTAAGAAGGTCTTCAAACACCATCTTAAATCTATCTGAATTTAAGCCTCCCCCATTGAACCTGATTCACAGTGAAAGGAAAATTGCAACAACATTATTTTGAATTATCTGGCCAAATAAAAGTTAATGCAATTCCTTTGAATACCATCAACCATAGAATTTGGTTGATTTCCATAACTATAGTGCCTGTAATGTATATAAAGATGCCCACCATGTTATAGAGTCCTGTAAAAGTACGAGATCCAGCGTAAAATATTTAAAAGAAAAATTGTAAAACTATTCGGTACCTTTACTTTTCACACAGTAGATGGCCAATCCTTAGTTTCACCATGGGTTCGTAAAATGTCTGTACTGGGATGTTTTATTAGAATTATAAGTTTAAATGATGTACTGTATTAGTGTTACACTTGTTGTTAAAATTGACATAATTTATTAGTGTTTCTAATATATTGTATAGTTAAAATGTTTATCATGTATAAAACTAATGTAAGTTGTAATATTCATCCCTTGACTATAATTGTTTTTAGAATAATTGTGGCGGACTGACGTAAGTGGCCAAACTAGTGTAGTAAATTTTCAACCACCAAGGTTAATAAGTCATTCTCTGAAGTCATTTTCTGGTCCTAATGCTACCTATGGCTTATGGAAAGAAGTGGGACGTTGAGGAGGGAACAGCTCCTGTCATACACGGAGTAATTTCTATTCGTTTTAAGTTGTTCGTTTTAAACTTTTACCAGTAAGCGGCCTAGTTCTTTTCCAGCGTTTTATTTGTCAAAAGCAGCACCGAAACGAAATAAAACGAAGGCTCAAATAGAACGGAATTATGCGAAACAAGACTGGAAACAGTAGCCCGAACTGAAACTATTCTCACATAAAACGTGGCTCAAGTGTGTTCCAAGTATAATATTAAAAAAAAAAAAAAAAAAAACGACTGGCAAAGACATGGATAATCACTCCGACCTATTGCAAAAACTATCGTCTGTTTTTGAAGACACCAAACATATATTCTTGTCCATGTATCAACCAATGAAAGGAATATGTGTACATTGTGGCTGTTCTCTAATACAGATGCTTTCTTTTGTTTTTGAGCAATGTAAGCAAAAACTGATGTTCATATATCAAACATTGACAGTTGTGGACTTGAATTATGGCTTTTGTATAACACAGCGGCTTTCTTCTATTTTTGAACTATGCAAACTGAAGTTGGTGCCCATATATCAAACATTTACCCACATGAACATGAGTGATGACTCTTATTTAATGCATAAGAGATTTTCTGTTTTTGACGAATGCAAACAGAAAGCATTGTCCATATACGAAGCAGTTACACATGTGTACATGAATTGTGGCTCTTCCCTAATTCAGAAATTATTCTCTGGTTTTGAACCCATCAAACAGAGCTATTTGCTGTTTAAACATCAAAGACTAGGGCCTATAGACATGAAATGAGGTTCTACTCTAATGGAAAAACTTTCTTCTGCTTTCAAACATCACAAATGGAAATTACTAATTGCTTTGGCTTGTCTTGGCTCAATTTACTATTGTTGCACAAGAAAAAAGAATACCAGAAAACCCAAAAAAGAGGTGTTTCTAGAATCGCCAGGAAATGATTGAGTTATGACACAGATTGTCATTGGTAAGGATTATTTGTTGTCTCTTCTTAGGGGTATAGTTTTGGCTAAATACCACCCCTTAGTAGAATGTACCATTACCATTTGAACAGAGGGTTATGGTTTTGTTCTTTAAGAATTTTCCAATCATATAACATGCCAAACAAAAGAAAAGGGGAAATACTTTGTGATAGTGCCCAATTCCTCATTCAAACAACATTGCTTGAAGCAAATTTGTCATTATGATTAAGAGGATTTTCCTAAATCTAATCAAGCAAACATTGGCTCTTGCAAATCTTTGCTCAATCCTGACATAAGACTGCTATATAAAAATAAAGGCCAAGCTACATAAGTAAGCAAACTTTGTGTATACGAAGACTATATTCAGGCACTAGGTTACAGGGGCTCCATTGTGATTAGATCAAAAGCTAATTTAAAATCTAAGAAAGAAGGTTTCTTTGATAATATTCAAATGTAATTTTTATGGTTATTGTAGGCCTAGCTAATTTAAAAGGCATATCTTACATCAAAATGACCTCAGATTTACACACCCATAAAAAGCTTACTACCAAATCCAGATTTAGACCAAACTTTTGAGAGAAGGGGGAGGGCAATATGACAAGGACAACAATAATTGACCAAATGTGAAGTTTAGTTAAAAAAAAGAATAAAAAAGCATGGGATGAGGGCACCAAAAAATCTGAGGGGGCAGGTGCCACCTGGCCTCCTGGATCTACTCCTGCCAAATATAGTCTCTTTTATTGACTAGAATCATACATTGTTTTCCTTCATCACTTTAGACAATTAAACAGCTTTTTTTTAAATAAGCAATTGACAAAATGATGTCTCAAAGTATCAGTAAAATTTTCACTGTGATCAATTTAGTTCTAGAATTAAAACTTGTCATCTAATAACTAGTAAAGTCGAGCATTGCTCAATCGTAAAGCTGATTAATTTGTGAAAAGTGATGAATAGGTCCTACTTCAATAACAATCAAAAGTTGCATTTCACCATTATCAAATGCACCTTATTTCTTTGATTTTTATATTTGCTTTTGATCTAATCACTTTGTAGTTTCTCTAATGTAATGCCAGAATAGAGCTTTGGCAAGCACCAAGTTGGCTTATTTGTGTGGGTTAGTCTTTTTGTTTTTAGGTAAAAGTCAAATGTTGAGAGTGGTGCAAAAGAAAATCTTTACTTCATTAGGATTTGACAAGTCTGAATTGGAATGATTTTTTCTTAAAAAAAGAGCTTTATAGTCTGTTATAGGAGATAGTAACCAAATTTTTGGTTGCTTGACAACAGGATAGTGGTGTAAAACTGCATACCTATGTGATGCTGAATTTTATGCTTCTCAAACCATAATTGTATAAACCAAGTTTTTCAAGCCTTAAAGAACACTGCAACAGTTTCTGTGAGAAACAGTATGTGACAGTAAGGCCAAATAAACAAAACTAAAAAATAACCAATTTATGGTCAATGTTTTTTTTTTGTTCTTTCAGTTTTAGTAGCGGTAATAATAGGATTGGTAATCACAAGTACTAGTGCCGTTTTTGAGTGCCGTTTGATCAGAGGTCAGCTACCTCTCCCTCCCCACATGTCGTGTTTTCCCAAAATACATCCAATGCAAATTTCTAGATAGCTACTTTATTCAAAATAGCCAAAAGATCATATAACAAGGCCTTTGGGGTTGATACAAACCAACAGAGCCTGGGGGTAAAGGCTCTAATGCATGCCCCCGGAACACTTAAAGTTTATATGGAAGGGATGGTTGTATAGACTTTAGAGTTTGCCCATCTGGTTGAGTATTGGAAGCTCTAGTTTCCTTTTCAGTGTCAGAAGTTATGGAGGGCACCTAGCCTCCCCCCAACTACCCCTCTTTTTACTAAATGTATCTGATTGAGATTATGAGACAGCCTTTTGTGTTCAAAATAGTCCAAAAATATATAACAATGCCTTCACAGAGTCCTGGAGCAAGGGTTGTACAGGGGCGGATCTAGAGAAAGATATTGAGGGGGGGGGGAGCACTGGACCAAGGGTGCCAATATGATTCGAGCATAATGATAGGGGAGGTGTAGATAATGCTTTCGTCAGACCAGTTCGTATGTGTGAATCTGGTTGGCGCTGATGTAAAATGACCTAGAAACCTCTTTGAAAGCTAATAATATTTTCCTATAGCAGTAAAATGCGTATTAACAACAGACGCGAGCAGATTCTTTGATGAATAAATTACTATGGCTTCATTGAGACTTTTTGAATGAGTAGACTAGACTTTTTTTTTCTTTAGAGTTGGATAAAAAAAAAAATTACTGTGGAAAATAAAATTTATTATCACTGCCAAACAATTTTTGACAACCTGGAATTTTTGACTCTTTGACAACCAGGAGACATGTACACTCTTTTATTGATTTAAATAGTAAGAGTAGAAGTAGTACTAGTAGCTGATAAAGTTTTAAATTAAATCTCCCTGCCGTTCTCGATATATTGCTGAGGTTCTTATTGGCACCCATACTTACAGTGCCTTTGATATGGTCATTACCTATTTATCACCCATAATTTCGGGGTAATAATAAATAAAATATAGGGGTAACATTGGAGTGGTCTATAACGAAAGGGAGGGAGATAAGGGCAATAAAAAAAATTCAATAGTCTTCCAAGTTGTCTTGCAGGGACGATAGAGCTTGAGAAAACTGATACTTGTCAATCAGCCAGCCTACGATGACCTCATCAATCTGGGTAGTTTCTAACTTCCAGATTATGTTCGGATAATATAGACGACATTCCACTAGGACTTCGTCCTAACAAGATAGTATTCTACCCTGCATCTTACTACTGTCAGGCAACTGAATAAGATAGGGCATGTGAATTAGCTCTCCCAAATCCCACTCGGTAAAATCAAATATCCAAGACATTTTCCAAAATCCCCTTTATAATGTGTCTCCCCTCACGTGACCCATCTTTATCATACCCCTATCAATGACTCCCAGAAACCGTTCCCTAAATTGATGGGCTCTTAAGAAAGAGAATAAAAAATTCTGCCAAAAAAGAAAAAAAGAAAACACAATCTGAAGATGAAGATCACAATCTAGCAAGCAATTATAATTATATGAATAATTTTTCCTGAAAACGAGGTTTATCTTTAGTAATTTTATGACGAAATGATTCGCAAATTGATCGTGCAAGCAGTTTCATGCCCGAATCTCTAGCAGATCAAGAGCAAAATCTTGGGTAAGCGACCACTGGACCAAGGACGCCAATATGACTCGTGGTGGGCACCTTATTAAAAGTTTTATTTAAAAAAAAAAGATTAAAAAATTGAACAAAATAAGGGCGCCAAAAATATCTTGGGGAAGGATCAACCCCCCTCCCCCGACCCCATGGATCTGTTCCTGGCCTAAATTGTTTTTAACTGTTTAGTTCGTCTAATTTCAACCAAATTAGCTATATAGTTAAAGTAAATAGATAGACAGATTTATCACATGAAAGCCCTATTGGGGCATTCACTATTTCATTAGTCACAAAACTAAAATTAAAAATTTTTTGAGTGGGGAGTAGACAGGGACAGTTAAAAAAAAATACTCCTTAACATAAATTAATCTTGTAAGTTGCCTTGCCATTGTGAATAGACAAATAGCTATAACTGTGTTACCATGATTATGAAACGTGTTGGTTGAAGATACCAGTTTTATCTTCAACAGGTGTTTCTATTTTCATGAAAAAGGGGAAAGTTCCATGATCGTAGAAATTTTTTTGCAGCAATCAAAGATTTTTATGCCAATTTTGCAGATATATACTGAACTGGCTGAAGAAAAATAATTTTTGGTTCGGTTTAAGTTTCAACTTTGTTCTTTACTTTCATAGGAAAGCTTTGCTTTTTGTTCTTAATTGGGTAAACCACCTATAAATAACTAATCAAATTGACAAGTATTCATTTAAAAAGAGTAAAAAAGAAAAAAAAAAGAACGGAATGCGAATAAGGGCACCAGAAAAATCTTAGGGGCAGGGGGTATAATGCCCCCTGGATCCGTCCCTGGGGTTGTAAGTAATTCCCTGGTTTTTATGGCTTTTTATGGTTTTTATGGTTTTTACAAGGCTTTTATGGAATGGATGGTCGTACTAACTTCAGATAGGGATTATTTGATTTGAAGTTGTGAACTGCACTTTTAAAAGCCAAAAGTAATTTCAGAGAAACCATAACACCCCTCCCCACGTCCATCATTTCCCCAAATACATCCAATTAAAATTTTGAGAAAGCAATTTTGTTCAGCATAATTGAAGGGTCCTGAAATTGTATCTTTGAGAATGACAACTCCCTACAGTCCTCAGGGTAGGGTTGTAAAATATGACCTGAGGGCGTATAAGGCTTTTATAGAAAAGTTAATCGTATATACTTTGGAGGGGGCTCATTGGATCGAAAATTATAAGCTCTAGTGCCCATTTTAAGAGTCAAAGTTATCAGTAATCAGATACCCCCTCCGCCAACACGTCGTGTTCTCCGAAAATGCATCCAATACAAATTTTGAGATAACCTTATTATTCAAAACAGCTCATCGATCAAATAACAACGCCTTGGGTGTTGATACAAACCACCAGAGCCTGGAGGCAAGGGTTGTAAGTTTTGCCCGGGGGCATTTAAGGTTTTATAGAAAGGGTAGTCGTATAAACTTCGAAAGGGGCTCATTTGATCGGAAATAAGAAGTTCTAGTGCCATTTTTGAGAGCCAAAGTGATCGGAGGGCAGCTACCCCGCCCCTCCGCACACGTAATATTTTCTTGATATTAATCTAATTTGGCGGAAAATTGGAAGTTCTAGTTTTCTTTTAAGAGTTAAAGTGGTGGAGAGCAACTGGAGTCTTATAAATTATGAGTAAGTGTTGGATTCTGTTGATGGAAGAGCTTTATCAAAGGTCTTTTCCTTGTATGGTATACCAGACAAATACATTAAAGTGATTAGTGCTATGTACGAGAAAAACACTGCTGCGGTTAAGGTAGGAAATGAGGTTGGCTGCTGGTTTTGTATTAAATCAGGAGTTAAGTAGGGTTGTGTTCTATCCCCCTTTGTATGGATCGTTTTGATGGACTTATTCTTAAGGAAAACAATTGGGAGGCGTTTGACAACTAAGGCACTTCTCAATTAATGACGTAAAACTTAAAATTTGGTCGTCACTTTATTGAAAGTGTCGACCAAGTGAAAGTTTGGAGAACATTTGATGGAAATTTGGAAATTGGGAGAAACAGATGAAGAAGGAGATTGCCAAGAATGTAGAAAAACAATAAAAGATCTAACAAAACCTTACTAGGTAATTCCAGAGAGCGATATTTAATCAAAAGTAATTTTTAGGCCATCAATTGATCAGAATAATTCTTCTAATGATCGACTGCGAGAAAATGAGAAGGATCAAACATTAAATCCTAAACGGAAAAAACATACAACCTCTGTGATTAAGAGGGTAGGTGAACCGCCCAATAAAACAAAATAAGAAGTTAAGCAACCTTGTCTAAAAAACGAAAAACATGATATTCCAGTTCGAAATGTTCATAATCCGGTAAAATGTGATGCGTAAATGGCCATACCGCCTAATATTGAAATAACACGCGTGAAATCGATTTTTCGGAACTTTCAAAAAAAATACAAACTTCACAACACATACAACCAATATGCAGCGCCGACAATTACGGACCAAGATGAAGCACTAAGTGTCCAGAGAAAACTGAAAACAAATTTATCGTACGCGCTTTTCTACGTAAATTCCGATAGATATAAGCGCAATATGAGAAATGGAATGTTCGGATTCAATTCCCATTTGTTGAATGGGAAAAATGAAGGTAAAAATGAAGAGACTTAAAAGAGAGAAAAAAGATACGAAGCAAAATTACAATTTAAGGGGTTCAATTTTCATTAAGCAACGGGTTATTTAATATTACTACTACTACTACGACTAACCACTCACTGCAGCACAAACCGCCTGAGGCCAAAACAGCTACTCACGCTCCTCCTCTATTCCAATCTATTCAAAGCCTCCCTCTTTACACTCTACGGAAGTTCCCATTTACTTCAAATCTTTCTTTATGACATCCTCCCACTCCAGACGAGGACTACTTGCTATCCATTTAGTACTAGAATGTTGGCCGAAAAGGACAATCTTTGACAACCTGTCATCATTCATCTGCAGAACGTGCCCTAGCCATCTCAGCCTTTCTTTCATTATAGCCCTAGAAAGCGGGATTGAACCTTTTTCGTACAATCTAATGTTCGAAAGACGGTTTATCAGCCGGGTAACTAGAATAGTCCGTAGGCAATTTCTCTTGAAAACATCTAGTAAATCTTTATCCGCTTTTTGGATCACCCAGGCTTCAGAGCCATATTTGACCACTGTCATCACTATACCATCCAATAGCCTAATACTGGTTAGCAGACTTATCTTCATATTATTCCAAACTTTTTTTTTAACTGTGAAAAAACACCCTGAACCTTGGCTAGTCTACTTTTAACATCTTCACTGCTCCCTCTGTCTTTACTGATAATGCTGCCAAGTTAAGTGAAGCTGCCTACCTGATCAATCTCTTTGTTACCCAACGTCACCTTTTCATCTTGACTTATTCCTAGCCTTAGTGACGTAGTCTTCTTAACATTAGTTTTCAAACCTATTCTAGCACCCTGAACTCACGAAACCTCTAAAAAGTCATTCATTTTACTCACACTTTCATCTAAGATGTGTATATCATCGTAATCCAAGTCCAGGGGAGCTTTTCCTCCCTATTTGATTCCGTGGTCTCCCATTGCCTTCCCTTGTTCTTGTCTTTCCTCTTCAGTTTTTTTTTCTACTATTTTATGCAAGGTAAGGCATTGTATACATTTCCCACTCTAGAGTTTTTTTTATCAAACAGTTCGTGGTAACGAACTGTAGTAAGGAGCGATCCGGCTCAATAGTAACCAAAACTCTTAAAAAATTGAATTTTGATATCAATAGCTACATCAAAAGAATCGCATTTTAATGCTGATTTTAAATATATAAGTTTCATCAAGTTTACCCATCAAAAGTTACGAGCCTGAGAAAATTTGCCTTATTTAGGAAAATAGGGGGAAACACCCACTAAAATTCGTAGGATCTTAACGAAAACACCATCAGATTCAGCGTATTAGAGAACCCTACTGTAGAAGTTTCAAGCTCCTATCTACAAAAATGTTGAATTTTGTATTTTTTGCCAGAAGACAAATCACGGGTGCGTGTTTATTTATTTATTTTTTTTTATTTATTTATTTATTTATTTTTTTTTTTCCCAGGGGTCATCGTATCGACCAAGTGGTCCTAGAATGTCGCAAGAGGGCTCATTCTAACGAAAATGAAAAGTTCTAGTGCCCTTTTTAAGTGACCAAAAAAATTGGAGGGCATCTAGGCCCCCTCCCATGCTAATTTTTTCCCAAAGTCAACGAATCAAAATTTTGAGATAGCCATTTTGTTCAACATAGTCGGAAACCATAATAACTATGTCTTTGGGGATGACTTACTCCCCCACAGTCCCTGGGGGAGGGGCTGCAAGTTACAAACTTCGGCCAGTTTAATAATGTTTAATAATTTTTAATAATTAGTTTAATAATTACATATAATAATGGTTACTGGGAAGTGTACAGCGTTTTCAGGGATTTTTTTTTGGTTTTGGGGGTGGAGTTGAGGGAAGGGAGCTATGTGGGAGGATCTTTCCTTGGAGAAATATGGAATGGGGGACCAGAAATTCAACGAAAAGGGCGCAATATTTTCTAAAATTACTATAAAAAAAACAATGAAAAAATAAACATGGAAAAGTTTTTTCAATTGAAAGCAAGGAGTAGCATTGAAACTTAAAACGAACAGAGATTATTACGAATATGAGGGGTTCTAAAAATACTTTAGCATAAAGAGCGAGGTATCTAGGAGGAGATACATACCTCGCTCTTTATGCTATAGTATTTTTAGTAATTTCAACTATTTACTCTACGGCCTCTCAGATTCAGGGGTCAATACTTACAATTTAGTGCAAAGAGCGAGGTATTAACGAGGGTACAAACCCCCTCATATACATAATAAAAATTTAAGAATATAAAAGTTTGTTACGTAAGCTAATTCTTAAGTTACGTATATTTTTTACTAATAAAAACATTTGTTAAAAATTAAAATTTATAGTTGCCTTTTTATGTAACCGAAAAATTGTAGGGCAACTAGGCTTTCCCCGCCCCTTATTTCTCAAAATCGTCTGATCAAAACTAAGAGAAAGCCATTTAGCCAAAAAAGGAATTAATATGCAAATTTCATTTTAATAATTTATGTGTGGAGAGCCAAAATCAAACATGCATTAATTCAAAAACGTTCAGGAATTACATAAAAAAACAGTTTTTTTAACTAAAAGTAAGGAGCGACATTAAAACTTAAAACGAACAGAAATTACTCCGTATATGAAATGGGTTGTCCCCTCCGCAATCCCTTGCTCTTTACGCTAAAGTTTGACTCTTTGCCAAAATTCTGCTTTTTAAAAAAATTAAAAACTTTAGCGTAAAGATCAAGGGATTGCGGAGGGGACAACCCATTTCATATACGGAGTAATTTCTGTTCGTTTTAAGTTTTAATGTCGCTCCTTACTTTCAGTTAAAAAAACTGTTTTTTTTTATGTAATTTAGTAAAAGATTCCTGCCAATAACTTCCAATTGCGCTATGTTAATATAACTATGTACCTCTTCGTAGGTTTATTTCTTTTTTAAGACAATAGTAATATTTATTTTCAAAAGGCTATCACAAGCTCTAATAGAGCCGAATTCGCTTCATATGTCTAAAAAGAATAAGCAAAACAAAGAAACAACTAATACAGCAGAACAAAAGCAGAAGAAACACCAATCAAGCATAAAAATTGTCAAAATTTTTTAACGCAAATGAAAAAGAAAAAAGGTCCAAGTACAAGAAACAAAATGAACTTTATGCGATTAATGGCAAAAACAAACAGAAAGTGTGGGGGATAAAACAAAATCACAGACTAGAAAAAAAACATTGCCGAATTTGCATTCTAAGTCAAATACTGTAAAATGACAAAAACAAACACTTAAAATCAACTCAAATTAGCTGTTAAAATTAAATATTTACGACTAATGAAAGGATTGTGCCGAAGACTAGGTCAAAAAATAAAGGGGGAGGGATATTGATTTAAAATTTCAACTATGTGATGGATGAACGTTCCTCTATATCTTTCAGTGGAAACTCTTATTGGGACAAGAAAGGGGATTATTCTTGAAAAAACGGGGGGGGGGCGAGTACAGAAGGGGGGTTTACTGATCACTAGGGAAAAGAGAAGTAGTACGAGGGTTATGCTCGGCATTGTGGGCAAATGCAAGGACATTTGTGCTCTCCTTTCCTTAAGGGTGACTAGATTTGCTCTCCGAAGAAGAGAAATGTAAGGCACTTTACCTTCATTGAAGGTACGAATCTACGAAGATTCTTAGGCACCTTTTTTGAACTGCCTCTATTCTGTCCGACAATTCATTTGAGATGCCAGGATGTCAAACAGGACAAGCGTATTTGAGGGTATCAGCGCCCGCCTAAGCGCTGCGGAAGCGATATCTTCCTCCTGAGTGTGTTCTTAATTCAGATCTAATTCATTCTTTAGATGTTGAATAAGTTCTACAGGCTTACTCTTTGATGCTCTAACCCACTTATTCTTTCATAGCAAACTCAAATTTATAACTATTTTGTTACAATGTTGTTCAACTCTTTCCAGGACATCCTCATAGGTTTGTTTAATTTTCCAATTGTCCTCATTTTTATTTCTAAAAGCGGCGTATTCTGTACCAATAGCCGAGTTATATTGATTAGCTAATTTTCCCAAAAATTCTTTATCGCTATCTTTCTGACAGTTAGCCTCGATCCTATGTAGAAATTCGTCGTTAATCAATATCTTGGAACGAGGGCCTGTGCCCAAACTATTACTCCATAAATAAGCCGGTATCTTACAATCCATATATGGAACTTTTTCTTCTTAATTAGTATTATCACTCTTAAATTGAATCTCTGAAATAACCAGTATGCTCAAACGTAATTAGCGAATATCAATATATTTTGCTAGAAACAAATCTTTGACCAGTGGAATATATATACGAAAAGCAAAGTAACAGGGGATGGACGAGAAATTAAACTGAACAAACACGTGAATATTCTGCTAATGGATTAGCTGGACTTGAAATTTACCAAGAATGCTTATGCTACTACACTATTTACAACTGTAACTGCCTGTCTTTGTGTCTAATTTTGACTGTGACTAATCATGACTCTAATTACTTGTGACTCTAACCACTTTGGCTCTATTTTCGGTGACTTGGAACTACGATTGTTACTACATATTTCGTTGACTGCATCAACTACTTGCATCTGTAGATACAAACGACTGTGACTGCATTTGCTTTCGAGTGTGACTGCGAATACTTGACATAATGTCTTTAACTTAGTGCTACTGTGACTTCTAATCCAACTAATTGGAACTACACCTGCGGTTGCAAACGACTGTAACGGCTACTATTACTGCTACTATTGTGGCTACTATTACTATTTCTAGTAATGCTAGTGCTGCTATTACTACTATAACCACTACTATGTACTAGGCGCATTCAAGGTGGTCAAAAGTATGTATCTAGAATGTCTCGGAAAGGTTAAAGGAATTAAGTTGGAACTTTCAGGGTATGGGGAGGAGGGTAGTTGTTTAATGTTTTACTGTACGCATGGTTGTAACATGATTTGTGATAAAATTCGATTGGCCCTATAGAACCCCGTACATTATATATACATTATACATTATACTAGTTTTCACTCCTTAATTCAATACTAATCATTATTGAACAACTACTATTACAAATTGGTGAAAACTTTTGTCCAACATATAGATAGTCGCCTAAGCTAAAATCTGGCTTCTAATATAGAAAAGCTTTTTAAAGCTTTTTAAAGCTTTAATCTGGCTTCTAATATAGAAAAGCTTTTTAAAAAAAATAAAGTTTATAAGAAAAAAAGAGCTTCATTAAATCAAAGATGAACAGAAACAAAGTCAAAATTTTTCAAGCGTAAAACTATCATAGATAAATGAAACCTTAAAGGATCAGAAATTACAATAAATAACGATATCAGACTAAAATCCAGCAGAAACTACCACACCGAGGAGTATAGCTAACGCTGCTCTGTCTTCTAAAGAGCAGACTGAAGTTTGTACCTTACTGAAAACAGAACGTATCTTAAACAATTTTTGTCGTATAACTGAAATAAATCCAAAATTACTTACATTTCAGCAATGAATTGCAGTATATGTTAAACTATCAAACCACATTCCTTTATTCTTTTCAGCAATTAGTTGATGATTAATATCAGTTAACCTGATCCCGAGTTTATGATTAACCTCACAGTCAAGGGGGCTAACGTCCCCTGTGTCTTCTAAGGACCTGAGTGTAATTTTCACAGTACTGAAAAATGTTTTTATTTTGAGCAATGATTTTTCATTTCTCATAATGTTAAAAAAAAAGAAGAAGAAATCGTAACCAAGATTATTGAAAAGAATGAAGGGCAGCACCTATATAAAGGAATAAAGGTCAAGTCCTATAATCATTTGAATGCTTAGAACAAATAAGTATAATCAATAATAAATATAATTCGTCCTCTATAAGGCTCCACAGGCTATTCATCTCATTTGCACTAATTTAGTCGGCCTTGGCAGCTACCGAGGTGGGGCTCTCAAAGCCAAGTTTAGGATTACAAATCACCCATAAAGGAATAGGGCACGGGATACATTATTATATCTGGCCCAATAATCCATCATCTACACTACATCCAGAAGCTGATAGAAATTGCTTCATAATAGCTGACTGACAATAGAGGTCAATCAAACGCTGTAAGGAGTGTAGTAAGGAGCTGTGGTAAGGCTCAATAGTAACCAAAACTCTAAAAAATTGAATTTTGATGCCAATAGTTACTTCAAAAGAATCGTATTTTAATGCTGATTTAAAATATATAAGTTTCATCAAGATTAGTCTTACCAGTCAAATGTTAAGAGCCTGAGAAGAGTTAACTCATTTTAGAAAATAGGGGGAAATACCCCCTAAAATTCATACGATCTTAACGAAATCACACCATCAGATTCAGCGTATCAGAGAACCTGATTGTAGAAGTTTCAAGCCCCTATCTACAAAAATGTGGAATTTCGCATTTTTTGCCAGGAGACAAATCACGGATGCGTTTTTTTTTTTTTTTTTTTTTTTTTTTTTTTTTTTTTTTTTTTTTTTTTTTTTCCAGGGGTGATCGTATCGACTCTGTGGTCCTAGAATGTTGCGAAAGGACTCATTCTAACGGAAATTAAAAGTTCTAGTGCCCTTTTTTAAGTGACCAAAAAAATTGGTGGGCACCTAGGCCCCCTCCCACGCTTATTTTTCCCAAAAGTCATCGGGTCAAAATTCTGAGATAGCCATTTTATTCATCATAGTCGAAAAATCTAATAACTAAGTCGTTGGGGACGACTTACTCCCCCGCAGTCTCCTTGGGAGGGGCTGCAAGTTACAAACTTGGACCTGTGTTTACATATAGTAATGGTTACTGGGAAGTGTATAGACGTTTTCAGGGGGATTTTTTTGGTTTAGGGGGATAGTTGAGGGGGGGGGGGTTATGTGGGAGGATCTTTCCATGGAGTAACTTCTCATGGGGGAAGAGACTTTCAATGGAGGGGGCGCAGGATTTTCTAGCATTATTTAAAAAAAACAATGAAAAAATAAATATGAAAAGTTTTTTCTACTGAAAGTGAGGAGCAGCATTAAAACTAAAAACGAACAAAAATTATAACGCATATGAGGGGTTTACCTCCTCGTAATACCTCGCTCTTTACGCTAAAGTATTTTTAGTAATTTCAACTATTTATTCTACGGCCTTTGTGATTCAGGGGTCATTCTTAAGGAATTGGGACAAAATTTAAGCTTTAGTGTAAAGAGCGAGGTTTCGACGAGGGGTGAGCCCCCTCATATACGCAATAAAAACGTACGAATATAGAAGTTCGCTACGTAAGTTAATTCGTAAGTTACGTATATTTTTTTAATTATGAAAACGTTCGTAAACAATTAAAAGTTATAGTTGCCTTTTTAAGTAATCAAAAAAATGGAGGGCAATTAGGCCTCCTCTCTTGCTCCTTTATTCTCAAAATCTTCCGATTAAAACTAGGAAAAAGCCATTTTGCCCCAAAAAAAATTAATATGCAAATTTTGTTTTAATTAATTATGCGCGGAGAGCCAAGATAAAAAAAATGCATTAATTCAAAAACGTCCAGAAATTAAACAAAAAAAAAAAAAAATTTTTAAATGAAAGCAAGGAGCGACATTACAACTTAAAACGAACAGAAATTGCTCCGTATTTGAAAGGGGCTTTTCTTCCTCAACGCCCCGCTCTTTACGCTAAAGTTTTTTACTGTTTTAAAATGTAGAATTATGAGAAAGAGTCAAACTTTAGCGTAAAAAGCGGGGCGTTGAGGAGGAAAAGCCCCTTTCATATACGGAGTAATTTCTGTTCGTTTTAAGTTTTGATGTCGCTCCTTACTTTCATTTAAAAAAACTTGTTTTTTTTGTTTAATAAATTTGAAATACGATCTTAACTTTACATGTGGGGTAAACTTTTCCAGAAGAGAATTATAGGGGAGGATTTTTCGCGAGGGGAGGGGGAGATTTTTGTGAGCCAAACAAAAAGAGTTTTAATACCCCCCCCCCCACCCACACACATAAAAATTAAAATAAGAGAGAAACTTTATAAAAACAATGAAAAAATCTCTGACAATAATATAATTTTATTTTTTCATTATTCTTTGATGAGCAGAAATCTCTTCAGGCCAATAAAACCTCTTATTACACACACACTTCAGAGATTGAATAGGTAGTCACTGATTTCTTTTGTGTCGTAGAAGGATAATACAGAAAACATTATTTTATTGTTCGGTAACATGAGATAGATCTTAAATGTTTTTTTTTTATTTACTCTCTTACTTTTTAGAAAATCAACTGCAGAAAATCAATCAGTTGCGAACGTACAGCGAATTGGCAAAAAGGAAAGCGCTCGAGTACAGAAAGAAAAAGGGAAGTTTTAAAATTTCAGACTTGGATTCCTCCTCCTCCACTTTCTTAGATGTCAAAGATAAAGTTTTTAAGTACATCCAACCTACTAACACGTGGCACCCATAGGTTATATCAATTCAAGAGGTCTTCAATGCGAATTTACTTGAAGCTTTTCACTTATGTCAAGCCAATTTGTTTGAACCTTCAAATTCGCACGGAAAATTTCACGGTACAAATGCCAAAGCTTGTAGGAATATTATTGAGAATGGCTACCTCCGACAACACTTCAATGATGGCCAACAGCAAAGGTTTGGCTGCGGTATTTACTTTGCCAGTGATTCTAGCAAGAGTGCCCAACAAATCTATACAAAAGGATCGAACATACTTATATTATGCGACGTTCTGCTTTGAAAAGAAATGAAGGTTTCCACTCCTCAATATACAATGAATTATTATACTATTAGAAGCTTAGGTTATGACTCATTGTTTGCTCCTGCTGATAAAAAAAAGTGCTGGTGGAGTTTTATTTGATGAATTTGTCATCTACGACCCACGTCAAGCATATCTTAGATATGTCATCAACTACAAAGTTACAGAAATCGGAGTGCCCGCTGGAAGTGTGATATCAACTAAATTTCAGAAATATGAAATTCTTCGTAGTAGATCCTTTGATACATCAAACGAACTGGACTACCACTTTCGCCTTGCCGAAGCAGAGTTTCAACGCTTTTGCAAAAATAGAGATGTCGTGAAAGTAACGTATGTGATAAATCCAGCATTAGAATCGCAGTTCCTGGAAACCTCAAAAAATTTGCTGCAAAATACGGAGCTCTTGCAGAAGAAGCCAAGCCAATACTTGCATTTCATGGTACTCCAATTGAAAGAAATATTGAGTCAATCCTCAAGAATAATTTTCAACGCTCTTGCATTAAGCGAACAGCTAATGGCCATGGACATTATTTTTCAGAGTTCTCTAAAACGGCTTTAGGCTATGCTAGACGTGTGAAAGCTCTGATACTTTGTAAAATATTAGTAGGAAGATCACAGGATGCTATAGGCTGCACAAAGCTGGCGAGATGATACGACTCACTTCGTGTCGAGAAGGATGCTCTTGGAAGGGGGAAAATGATTATTATCGAAAACGAAAAACAGATATTACCTCAATACGTGGTGCGCATAGATTAAACGCTGTGATAAGAAAAGCTTGTGAAAAAACGCGAGAACAAAAATAATTCAAGCATTACAAAAAGGACCAGGAGTCTTTTTGTTATGTTTTTCTAAATGAGAGTTGCATATCTGTTTTTTTAGTCTAAATTTACTATTTGGATTGGAAATCTTCGGGGCCAATTTTTTTAATTTCGGATGATATCCTTATTTTGTGTTCAGTCATATTACTTTCTTCGTCCTGTCTGCCATTAATATTACTAAAACAATTATTATTTCGATGCTTGTTTAGTTTAAATTTTATGAAATAACTCGTTGACGCTTTTTTCTCGATTGCTGTAGGTAAAAATCAGTAAAATCATCAGAGGATTCTTCTTTTGCTTTTTTTATTTTAAAAAGGATGTTTTAAACTTACATGTCAAAATTTAGCTTTACCAAGTTATGTTTATATGTATTTTAAGCTGGTTTCTCATCCAAATCCTATTTTGCTTTGGTAGCCAGAATCCTGTCATTCGAGGATACATAAGGTTTACAAACGGTTGAATATGGAGTTTGTTTCTATCTTGGAACAGAGTAGAAACACATGGCTTCTGCGACGAAGGAAATTGTGTTTAAAGTACTTCACACTCTCTTGTCGGGAAAAGGATAAAGATATACTATATGTGTTTTTTTATGGCACTTGGTATTGACAAAGTGACATAGGCCTATAGCAATCGCAAATTCTGTCGGTCTGTCGGTCTATCTGTCCCGGTTTTGCTACTTTAGGCACTTCCAGGTAAGCTAGGACGATGAAATCTGGCAGGTATATCAGGGATCGGACCAGAATTAAATTAGAAATAATCTTTTTCGCGATTCGACCATCTGGGGGGGGGGGGGGGGGTCGATTAATTCGGAAAAAATAGAAAAAATGAAGTGTTTTTAACTTACGAACGGGTGATGGGATCTTAATAAAAAATTTATGTTTGGAAAGGATATCGTGTCTTAGAGCTCTTATTTTGAATCCCAATCAGATCCGCTGAAATTGGGGGAGTTGGGGGGGGGGACCTAAAATCTTGGAAAACGCTTAGAATGAAGGGATCGGGATGAAACTTGGTGGTAAAATAAGCAGAAGTTCTTGATACGTGATTGACATAACCGGAACGGATCTGTTCTGTTTAGGGGAGTTGGGGGAGGGGTTAATTCTGAAAATTAGAAAAACTGAGGTATTTTTAACTTACGAAGGAGTGATCGGATCGTAATGAAATTTGAAGTTTGGAAGAATATCGTGTCTCAGAGCTCTTATTTTAAATGCTGACTGGATCCGGTGACATTTGGGGGAGTTGAGGGGGGGGGACCTTAAATCTCGGAAAACGCCTAGAGTGGAGGGATCGGGATGAAACTTGGTGGGAAAAATAAGCACAAGTCCTAGATACATGATTGAAATAACCGGAGCGGATTCGCTCTCTTTGAAGGAGTTGGGGGGGGGGGTTTATTCGGAAAAATTAGAAAAAATGAGGTATTTTTAACTTGTGAAGGAGTGATCGGATCTTAATGAAATTTGATTTTTGGAAGGATATCTTGTCTCAGAGATCTTCTTTCACATTCTGACCAGATTCGGTGACATCGGGGGGAGTTGGGGGGGGACCTAAAATCTTGGAAAACACTTGGAGTGGAGGGATCGGGATGATACTTGGTGGTAAGAATAATCATAAGTCCTAGATACGTGATTGAAATAACCGGAACGGATCCGCACTCTTTGGGAGAGTTGGGGGAGGAGGGTTAATCCTGAAAAATTAAAAAAATTAGGTTTTTTTAACTTACGAAAGAGTGATTGGATCTTAATGAAATTTGATGTTTAGAAGGGTATCGTGTCTCAGAGCTCTTATTTTAAATCTTGACTGGATCCGGTGAAGGGGAAGTTGGGGGGGGGGGACCTAAAATCTTGGAAAACGCTTAGAATGGAGGGATCGGGATGAAACTTGGTGAGAAAAATAAGAACAAGTCCCTAGACACGGGATTGAAATAACCGGAATGGATCTGCTCTCTTTGGGGGATTTGGGGAGGGGGTTAACTCTAAAAAAAATAGAACAAATGAGGTATTTTTGACTTACAAAAGTGATCGTATCTTAAATGAAATTTCATATTTAAAAGGACCTCTAAACTCAGATCTCTTATTTTTAAATCCTTACCAGATCCAGTGTCATTAGGGGGGGGGGGGGGTCGGAAAACGCTTAAAGCGGAGAGATCAGGATGGAACTTGGTGGAAAGAATAATCACAAGTCCAAGATAGGTGACTAACATAACCAGACCGGATCTGCTCTCTTTGGTGGATTTGGGGGGGGGGGGTAATTCGGAAAAATTAGAAAAAATGAGGTATTTGTAGCTTACGAACGGGTGATCAGATTTTAATAACATTTGATATCTAGAAGGATCTTGTGTTTTAAAATTGGCTTTTTAAATCTCGACCAGATCCGGTGACATTGAAGGGAGATTGAGGGGAAAACCAAAAGTTTTGGAAAACGTGATAATTGAGGTATCTTACGAATGAATGATCGGATCTTAATGAAACTTGATATATAGAAGAATCTTATGTCTCGGATGCTCTATTTTCAATTCGAATTGGATCCGGGGACAAAGAGGGTTGGAAGGGGAAACAGAAATCTTGGAAACCGGAAATCTTGGAAAACCCTGAAACTTGATGGGAAGAATAAGATCAAGGTATAGATACGAGATTGAAATAATTGGTACGGATCCGTTCTCTTTGAGGGAGCTGGTGGTTGTTAATTTGGAAAAATCAGAAAAATTGAGGTTTTTTTAACTTAAGAACGGGTGACCGGATCTTAATGAAATTTGATATTTAGAAGGAACTCGTGTCTCAGAGCTCTTATTTCAAATCCCGACCAGAACTTTTGACATTGGAGGAGTTGGAGGGGGAAACCGGAAATCTTGGAAAACGCTTATAAATGTTGTAGATATGTGATTGACGTAACCGGACTGTATCCGGTCTCTTTGGTGGAGTTAGGTGGTGGGGTTCAGTGCTTTAGCGAGTTTGGTGCTTCTGGACGTGCTAGGAAGATGAAAATTGGTAGGCGTGTCAGGGAGCTGCACAAATTGACTTAATAAAGTTGTTTTCCCCGATTCGACCATCTGGGGGGCTGAAGGGAGAGGATAAATTAGAAAAATTGATGTATTTTTAACCTACGAATGGTTGATCGGATCTTAATGAATTTTGATATTTAGAAGGACTTCGTGACTCAGAGTTTTTATTCTAAGTCCCAACCGGCATTAACCCTCTGATTTTCCTTTTAAAGCAATCTATTGATTCTTAGAATATGCTAGAGCTCACACCATATGAGCTCTTGGCTCTTGGCTCTTTCGACCTCGTCACAAGTGCCATGAGCTCTTAACTCTTGTTTTTATAGGTTCGTTTTTTTTTTACGGATATCCTCAAAAGACGAGTAAATATCACTTTTAATCAGATGTTGTTTACATCAAATGTTAGCTATCTAATTCAGTTCCTATGGTGATGTTGTTTATCATCTTACTTATTGTTGTACACTATTCTGTTTGAACTTTAACCTTAGGTACTATGTGTGGGGTTGGGGCAAATAGTTTTTACGTGCATTGTTTTTGCAGGGCTTAATCAAAATGTGCTATCTGACAATATTCGGAAAACTTCAATTTATATTTCACTTTCTCAAGCATAACCATTCCTGTCAGTTTGTTCAATTCTCATTCAAACTACCTTATTTGACTCCTAACACATTTTAATTTTTCAATTTTCTAAAATTCTTTATTTCCTCTCTTCCCTTTCATAGAACTTCTTGTAAATCGGAGCTTTTAAAATTTTAAAAAGAAGGACATTTTTCCACTTTTCTCCTCTGAAGTCAGTTTCGTGTTTGTAGAAATTTTGTCTTTTAATCCCATGCAACCAATTTTTCTTTTACTGATTTAATGTATATGAAATTCCACGGTTTCTTTTTTTTTACTGTATTTTAATGCTAGGAACAGTGCTAGAATTGACAGTAATCATATATATGATTGTATAATATGGTTTGAAGATTCCTTATTCCTGATAACTAATGCATTTTTGTCAGATATGCCAGTTTGCTGTATCTTAAGCAAGTGTGCCTGTATGGGTTTTGGAGGTGGGAATTTCAAGAGGCTTATGATACATCAATAAAATATTCGGCCCAAGAAGCTTTGCTTGTTATGAGACATACAACACAATAATAAAGTACTAAAAGAACCATAAATTATACCCTAAATGAAGATGTGGAAAAATAAACGCTAATATACAGTAAAAAAAACTGATAGTAATTATAAAGATAGAAAAAAGTAGAAACCAAGACATTAGAGAAACAGGAAAGACAAAGTTGACATTAGAACATCAGAAAAAATAAGACAAATAAACAAGGACATTAAAAATTAAGAAGATTCCTGAAAACAATTTTAGAAAGAATAAGAGAGGGAAATATCAGTCAGGACAGAATTCCAAAAAGTTGAAATAATAGGAAAAGAGAAAAGAGGAAAAACAAAAAACAGAGGAGATAGAGAGAGGAATTACTAAACTAGAAAGACCCGACGAAAAACTGTCTTTGCAGAAAGAAATAAAGGGACATCCGAAGGGATGGAGCTCCATAATAGAATTGATTGATATATAGGATACCTCTGGGCTGCTGTAGATGATCGTTCTGGTAAAATAAATCGTCGAGAAGAACTACGTAAAAAAGAAGAGCACATTTTGTCTTATTCTAGAAATTGTAGAGTATTAGAAATGTTAAAAGTAACCTGGTAGAGATTTCGTCTTAGGAACCAGATCCAAAGACTTCCCATTGCAGTAAGTGTCCATTAGGCACCTAAAACCAACTCCTATTTTTTTAAAGGAGAGGCAAGGTTGTTGTACAAATCTATTCAATGTTCAAAGTGGTCGCAAAATTAATTTTAAATAGAATCGAGTCATAATTACGAATGAGCTTTCTTGAACAAAAATGCCATTTAAACCCGAAGAAAATGAAACATTATTTGCTGACAATTTTCGGAGGTAACAATTGATAGTCGAAAGAAGGAAATAGAATAGTATTCTTATGCATTATTCTTTTTATCTTATAACTTTTAATAAAAAAAATTGAAATTTATATAGATATCAGTCAAAAGATGTATTTAGCCTGTTGCAATTTTATCGATATAACTATATAGCTATATACAGAATCGGCCAACACAGAATCAGGTCATAAAATTGCCTCTAAGTTAACGTGGTATTTACATGATGGTAAGACAGCTAATCTAATTGATTATGGTACTGGAAACTGAAGACTGGCAGGATCAATATTAGATACTAGTATAGGAGTGCTGTTATTGCTGTTAAAAGTAGAGATCACCATTTACTAGCGTCTAGGACTAATTTAAAGCTGAAATTTTGGAAAAGTAACTACCTTCCAGGAAGCTATGGCGTTGATAGACTCCAGAGCCGGGCTATGAAAAAAAAATCTCCTGGAAGAGTTGAATCATAAACTGCAGAGGTTACAAATCAAAAATGTAGGATGGACTGAATAATCTAGGAAAATAATTTATGAATTTGCTAACGGTGTCTCAGGGAAAAAAAGTCAGGAACGCAGCTATAAATATCAGTAGAAACGCTTTATGTTTAATAGAGAGGAAAGAGGTCTTGTACAAGAACTATCTGACAGATAAATCATATGAAAATAAGAAGAATGTAAAGATAGCGGAGAAAGTATTAAAACGTAAAAAGGAGATGTGAAATGGAGACCATGGATAACATTGATGAGGGATTTGAAGATGCAAATAGACGGCATTATAGTAAAATTTTGTACTGGTATGCTAATAAATAGAGATGGAGTGGTCAAATTGGATCTATCCGAGTCAAAGATATGAAGAAGGGCACAATTAGTGATAAGGAAAGAGTTGGACAGAGATGGGGAGACAATGTTGAGAATGTGCTAAATAAGGATATAGCTACTGGAAAAGATATAAAGTAGAATGAAAAAGTTTGTACAAATTATATGTAAAGGACCTTTTATTAGCCCAAATTCAAGATCAAGGTCATTTTATGCCTACTTTCAAAGTAAAAGGGCAAATTTATTATAGAGAAGGCTCTCTTCTACCAGTCTCACGTGAGCTTCATAAATTTTTGCAACTGTACTTCATCAGTGATAGCAATGCTGAATTGAATGCACGTTGCAGAATTTCTCCCGGCGTTGAAAGGACTATCGTTTTCCAGTTGCAACATCTATTGCACAATAACAATAATTATCCTTTTTTGGGATGTAGCCTACGGCTATCACTTTAATATTAAATTGATAAATCCAGCCACTAACAAAGAAATTGATAAGAAATGCAGTGCATTGAACTGTTATGGCTACAGAATAATGATTCGTCAGGATGAAGAGAATTATATTTTAAAATGCCGTCAATTGTTTCACCAATACATCATTGATATGTATGCAAAGATTGAATCAGAACGTTTGCTATTCATCCGTCTGAATCAGAACAAGCTCCACTCTGAACAATACATTCATTTGCTGGATGCAGTTGTAAATGACGGTAATACCACTAACATTGGAAGAGAAACGATTTTACCTCCGTCATATGCTGGCAGTCTGCGTCATGTGCATGAGTATGCTCAAGATGCCATTGCGTATGTTCGTCTCTATGGTTGTCCAGATTTATTTATTATATTTATATTTTATCCATCTTGGAACGGGATACAGCAACTTTTACTTCCTGGACAATCACCGGTTCATAGACATGACATTACGGCTCGTGTCATCCGGCAAAAGTTGAAATCACTGATAAATTTCATAGTAAAATTTTAAGCGTTTGGGCCAGTGCGATACTGGTTGTACTCAGTGGAATAGCAAAAGCAAGGATTGCCACATGCACATATACTAATATGGTTATTTGATAAAATGTCTTCTAATGAAATTGACGAGGTCATTTCCGCTGAAATACCTGATGTAGATGTCGCTAGGGGCTTACATGACATTGTGGTAAAAAAATATGATACATGGACCTTGCGGTAAACAGACTGAAAATTCACCATACATGGACAAAGGAAGGTGCACAAAGCGCTATCTTCGACTTTTAGTACCTAACACAGTTACCGGCAATGATGAATACTCTTTATATAGAAGAAGGTCTACCAAAGATGGCGAAAAATCAGCAATCATAAAGTCGCGTAACCGTTACATCAAAGTAGATAACCAGTGGGTCGTTCAATATTCACCTTTATTATTGAAAAAATACAATCCTCACATAAACGTGGAATATTGTATGTCCGTAAAGGCAATCAAATACAAATGGAAATATGTCAACAAAGGAAGCGACATGACAATTTTTGGCTTGCACTCCGAAATCAGTGATATCGATGAAGTCGTACAATATCAGGCTGGGAGATAAATATGCAATAATGAAGCTGTGTGGCGAATTCCTTCATTTCAATACATGAACGAAGTTCAGCTGTTGTTCGCTTTGTGGTACATTCACAAAATGGTCAACGTGTTTATTTTTCAGAATCCAACGTGCAACAAAGAGCCCTGAATCCACCGGATACAACGTTAACGGCTTTCTTCGTGTTATGCCGAAATGATTCTTTTGCAAAAAAAAAACTGCTGTATTCTGAAGTGCCTACGTATTAGACGTGGAATGCTAATAAGAAATCATTTGAAGGTCGAAAACGGGGGGAGTCAGTTGACGGTCAACCTAACATCTTCAAAAAACCTTGATAGGAAGAATCTACACCATTCACCCCAATCAAGATGAATGCTTCTATCTCCGCCTGCTTTTGGTTAATTTGCCCGGCCCGACGTGCTTTGAGCATTTGAGAACTGTAAACAGGAATCACCTTGAAGCATAGGCTGTATATATTAATTAATTCCTGCTTCCTGATATATCATAGCTCGCTAAACTAAAATTCCTAAATGCATGAATCATTCTTAACAAAGTCAAGCCTTATCAAGGTATGACAAAGAACCCCAGGGGTGATCGTATCGACCCAGTTGTCCTAGAATTTTACAAGAGGGCTCATTCGAATGGAAATGAAAAGTTCTAGTGCCCTTTTTAAGTGACCAAAAAAATTGGAGGGCACCTAGGCCCCCTCCCACGCTCATTTTTGCCAAAGTCGTCGGGTCAAAATTTTTAGATAGCCATTTTATTCAGCATAGTTGAAAAACCATATAACTACGTCTTTGGGCACGACTTACTCCCCCACAGTCCCCGTGGGAGTGGCTGCAAGTTACAAACTTTGACCAGTGTTTGCATATAGTAATGGTTATTGGGAAGTGTACATATGTTTTCAGGGGGATTTTTTGGTTGAGAGGAGGGGGTTCTGTTGGGGAGACTTTCCATAGAGGAATTTGTCATGGGGAAGAAGATTTCCATGAAGGGGGCGCAGCATTTTCTAGCATTATTTAAAAAAACAATGAAACAATAAATATGAAAAAGTTTTTTCAACTGAAAGTAAGGAGCAGCATTAAAACTTAAAACGAACAGAAAATATTACGCATATAAGGGGTTCACCTCCTCCTAATACCTCACTCTTTACGATAAAGTATTTTTAGTAATTTCAACTATTTATTCTACGGCCTTTGTGATTCAGGGGTCATTCTTAAGGAATTAGGACAAAATTTAAGCTTTAGTGTAAAGTGCGAGGTTCTGACGAGTGGGCGAACCCTCTCATATACGTAATAAAAATATACGAATATAGAAGTTTGTTACGTAAGCTAGTTCGTAAATTACGTATATCTTTTACTAATGAAAACGTTCGTAAAACACTAAAAGTTCTAGTTACCTTTTTAAGTACCCAAAAAATTGGACGGCAACTGGCCCTCCTCCCCCCTCCTTTTTTTATCAAAGTCGTTCGATCAAAACTATGCGAAAACCATTTAGCCAAATAAATAAATATGCAAATTTCGTTTTAATTATTCATCTGCGGAGAGCCGAAATCAAACCATGGATTAACTAAAAAACATTCAGAAATTAGATAAAAAAACAAGTTTTTGTAACTGAAAGTAAGGAGCGAAGTTAAAACTTAAAACGACCAGAAATTACTTCGTATATAAAAGGGGCTACTCCCTCTTCCACGACTCGCTCTTTACGCTAAAGTTCGACTCTTTCTCACAGTTCTGCTTTTTTTTAAATAAGAAAATTTAGCTTATAGAGCGGGGCGTTGAAGAGGGAGCTGCCCCTTTCATATACGAAGTAATTTCTGTTCGTTTTAAGTTTTAATGTCGCTCCTTACTTTCAGTTAAAAAACTTGTTTTTTCATATTTAATATATATATATATACATATACATATATATATATTTATATATATATATATATATATATATATATATATATATATATATATATATATATATATTATATATATATATATATATATATATATATATATATATATATATATATATATATATATATATATATATATATATATATATATATATATATATATATATATATATATATATATATATATATATATATATATATATATATATATATATATATATATATATTTAAGTGCAATATCTAAAAAAGTATTAAACACATTGTGACAGGATTGATAATTGTAGCCATTCTGAATAAAGTCATTTCTATTTTCTACTATAGATAAAACTGTTTTTGTCTTGTTTGTTTATTCTTTGTCAGACCTTGATAAGGCTTGACTTTGTTAAGAATGATTAATGCATTTAGAAATTTTAGTTTAGCGAGCTATGGTATATCAGGAAGCAGGAATTAATTAATATATATATAGCCTATGCTTCAAGGTGATTCGTCTTAACTATTTTTATTATTGGTGCAGTAATATGTTCTTTTAGTTTGTTCGTAGTTCTAGCGATAAATTTTTTTTCTATTAGTCTTCATTATTATTAATTACTCAAGATGATCGAGTCTTCTTCTTGGGGGCATCCTACTTCAGCTATAATCTCTATTTTTAGAAGTTCTCTTCTGTGGGAGAGAGACAATACTAATCCGTGCCTCTAGACTATGCATGATTACGCGTAAATTCTTAAATTGAGAAATATTTCGAGATGTTCAATGCCGTGTAATGATCTGACTTGCTTATATTTTGTGTTTTGAGATACTGGACTTTAAATATAAATAGGCAATTCAACCAATTGCAGAATTGACTCAAAGAGACGCACTTGTCACAAGTCACCATCTGAACATCATGTTCTAATAATGTTCATTAATAAGGTTCGCATGAGAAATTACTTTAATAGCGTACAAGAGTTTATACTTAATTAGTCGTAGCTAGTTGGTAGTATACAAGGTAACAATAAATTCTTTTGTCCCACCTTGGAAACCCTTTTCTTTTGAAAAATTTTAATGTTCCCTTTGTAATAACCCACTTTACCTTTATAATGTTGTTTTATAATGTTCTCCTGTGTGGTTTATGTTTTAATTTATAATATTTCTTTTATAAACATTGAAACAATATGTCCTTTGTTAAAACTGATCATCTTACCACTTAAAATCACCTTACTTCCTCCTTACTCCTTACTCCTTAAAATACACATACTAAGTTGGAACTTATGAAGCTCCATCTCAATACATAACGATTGTCTGCTGTAAAGGGGTTTGGGCACTGAAATACAAAAAAGTACCATGTTGATAGTTCTAGCAATAGGTTGCATCGTTCTAAAACAAGTATTTGAAGCCCAAAAAATCAGCTTTGACGGTCTACAGTTTGAGGTGCTTCAAAGTTGTTGAAGACACATAGTTATAAGAAGCATTAATACATAAAAACCTTCAGACAGTATATGTTTTGACGTGAAGATGTTTGGTTGCTTTCCTTCCGCTCCCTATAAAAGGGTTTCGAAGAAGGGGACTCTTGTTATTTAGGTATACTGTTTTATTACCAAAGATTGCTGGTAATTATTATTGCCGCGTACCTGCCGCGTATATTATCATTATTGGTATATTATCACCACACTACCTTTGTAATACATAATTATCATTACCAGTCGCCTACCTGCAAGGTATATTATCATCACTGGTATATTACCACTATATACCATTGTCTTAGATGTTTATCATTGCGAGCTACTTATCTGACAGGTATATCATTAATGTTATCAAGTGAAAGAGGCAGCTACAGAAATTCTCGGATGAAGGGACAAAAAACCCAATAGGTGGATTTCACAGAAGACAATAGAATTCTCTCTAAGGAAGAAACAAATGAACAATAGACACTCTACTCCTTTTGAAGCACTCTGCAAAGATTGTCACAAATCTGCTAAGGCAGATAAACAATCATATTAGTCTATTGTAGCCTGTGAAATGGCAAAAGCTGTTTTACACAATGATTCACGGAAACTCTACTAGCTCCTAGGTGAATCAACCGGGGAAAAAAAAAGCAAAGATCTACCCCACGCTACTTAGTAAGGACAGCAAGCTCCTCACGAGCAAAGAAGATGGTATCGAACCATAGTGTACTCACTCCCAGAAGCTCTTTCACCCACCAGAAAATGACCACAGCCAACCCACTCCATCCCAAAACAGTTCTGAGTCACCATCCGTGTATGAAGATTACAATATCGTCCCTCCAAGCAGAGAAGAAGTTATCTATGCCATAAAACTATTGAAAAATAATAAAAGCCCTGGCTTTGGCAAATTACCGGCTGAACTTCTCAAGGCCCTTCCAGACATTGCTATCGATAAGCTCTACAGCTTACTTACAAATGTCTATATTTATGAATACATTTCTGAAGATTGGAGGATCTCTGCAATAATTCCTTTATTTAAGAAAGGGGATCGAACCGATTCTACAAATTATAGAGGAATTTCCCTGATACCAATTCCTGCAAAAGTTTTTACAATAATAGTATTAAATAGGCTCCGAAATATGAGGAATGGTTAGACGAGGCCGAAGCAAGCAGGATTCAGACCTGGTATGGGATGCTGTGATCACGATTTTAGCCTGAGACAGATCCTGGAACACCGCCTTATAAAACAGCAGGAAACAATACAAGTTTTGTCGACATTGTAACGGCATTTGACTCTTTGAAGAGTAACTCTATCTGAGATATGATGAGGGATGATAGAGTACCGGAAAAAATTGTCCGTTTAATTAAGGCTTAGTACGAGGGAACGAGGGCATTTTTAAGAGCAGACGGATAAATATCTAATGGACTATCAAATGACAAAGGAGTGCGACAGGGTTGTGCCCTATCGCCATTTTATTTAACTTTGTCATCGACCAGATCCTGAAGACCATTGACAAATATATAGCTGTGGCAATCAGTCCCGCACCATCAGTAACAGACCTTGATTACACCGATGATGTAGATATCTTGGCTGAGTCTGTAAGTAAGTAATTACCACTAATTTATCACTGTATTACATAATTATCATTGTAAACTGCCTACCTGCCATGTATGTTTTTTCTGTTTAAACGAGCAATAATTTTAAATTCATGTGTGTAGGCTAATGTTACTCAAAGAGCAGTATATCTTTTTTTTTATTTGTGGAAAAATATGCAATCCAGGATTTTCTGACTAAAAAAAAAAGATTTATATAGGTTAAGAGTCTGAGAAAATTCGTTAAAAGCCTTCATTCTGAAAAAAAAAATCACAGTGACGTTATGTATATGGAACACATTTCAAGAAAATAAATCGTATACCCCCTCCCACGCAGTGATCGTATCGCTTTTAGTATCGATGACGCATGCTACATCAAAAAAGGAACATAGCTAAACATAAAATACCAAGTGTAATGAAGTCTTTTTACAAAACGTGTTTCAAGTAGTTCCATAATGCTTAGAAGACAAAAAAACAAAAAAAAACTAGACCATCTAATCTGACAAAACCAATCCAAGCAGCTAACTTAATGGGTATTGAAAAATATCTGAAGCAATGGTAAAAGAAAATGAAGAAGAAAGAAACTTATGGTTATAATTCTTGGTACAATGACAATTTAACGATTGAAAGTACGCGCTGCTGCGAGAGTTACAATTGACAGTGTTAGTCTGAACGTGTCAAAAATGAAAGTGACAAGTTTCACAAAAGGAACATAGGTAAGAAAAAAATACCGAGTGTAATTATTTTATTTACAAAAGCCTTTTTAAGCAGTTTCACAATGCCCAGTGGTCAAATGGCAAACTTTGACAAGAGCAATCCGAACAGCTAAGGTGAAAGTTATCAAAAAAATATCTAAAACAATGATAAACAAAATTAAGAAAAAAGAATTAAAAAAAGAAGAACAAAAGGAATATCAGGTCCAAAGATAAATCGCAGCCAGAGTTAAAACGTTTCAAAAACAAAAGTGAAGAACAAACAAAAAATATGGGGTTACAGGACATACGATAACAAGAGTTACAACAAGAAGAAATGTTTTTGGCAACCATCCCCGTGCCAGAGAAATGATCTAAATCAGTCACAACCTTAAGGATGAACTTGAATTTTTACCAGGGTGGTTGTAAGGAACTTATGGTAAAGCCATGACATAAAGAATAGGGTGCAGCTAGAAAACAAGTGACAACGAGTATCAATATTTACAAACCTGCCACTTAACCGTGCTAGTTCTCGGTGGCACAGCCACCAAGCTCCTGGTATTATATACTATCTCCTGAAACGAACCATTATTGTTACGTATTTATGTATTTTTTTCTCGAAAACAGGTAAAAAAAAATTCGGTAAAATTGGCATCCAGGGATTTTATGGCCTAAGAAAACGATTTATATAAGAATGTTTACAGGAACTTAAAATTCCAGTATCCTTCACTCGATAAGAACTCAAATTTTCAATCTGAAATTGCCTTAGTCCTTTCGAAATTTCTTTGACATTTGTGTCCATAAGAAAACGGTTAGATTAAAAAAAAATATTAATAATAAATACTGAGCCCACTTCGCACTTAACTGAGGTAGCACTACCGCACTGCCTATGATCCTTCGAATAGTTTTTTTTTCAAAACCTTATAAAAGTAATTTTTGTAATTCTAGGTGTCTTAAAATGACTTTCTATATTATTTTGGGAAGCGTGTGAATCTTAATGAAAATACTTCCCTTCTATAGAATGAGCTATAGAGTTTAAGTCTAGTTTTGTATAGACCAGAAACGTTTATATTTCTTGTATCTTCTATTGATTATATTCCTTCCTAAAAAATTTCAGCTTTCCTTTGCATTTTAATTTACCCAGATTATTTATTGAATATATAAAGCAACCATAATATCCATTACACGTATTATAGTCACAATTAAAGAATATGTCTAATTCAGTGCTTTGATCGCTGTTGACCGGCATTTATTTGAAATTAGTGAGCACAATCAGTGTTGTATGGATTATATAATTAAATATAATGAATCATGTTCAGTCGTAATCAAACAAATTATAAAAAGTAGGCTGATTTAACTTTTCTGGGATCCATCTTCAATGGTCACCTGGTTGTGCAATTTAGTTCTGAATAGCAATTTATAGCATAATACTAAAATATAATTTTCCTTTCCTGCAGATTAAAATGCAAAAATCTTCCATGAGTATTGTTTTGACTAGTATTGAATTAGATTTCCCGAGTGTGATTCAAAAAGACTATTTTGATTTTTAGGTTAGTAAATGCTGTATGCATATGGACAAGATTTTGGCTTAGTATAATTACCACTATGACAAGAGGAAGGAGACGCCATCGAAATAAAACAAAACCAGTAGACAGTAAGCCGTATCACGAACAACTAGAAACAACCTTAAAATCAACAGAATCTACTCTATCTGAGAAAACGAAGGGCGCACAAAAACCAGGAGCTAGCAAAATACAGGTAATTAATTGCTAAAATTGATTATTTTGTGGAAATATGCCCACATGTTCTTTTTTCTTAGGTGGTTGAACTCAATCTAATAGCCCATTTCCCTATTTCTAAAAGTTCTAAAAAGTTGACAATACTGTTTAGATAATGCTCCAAACTTTCGTCCTCGGAGATTTTCTTTATCTTTAAATTGAAGATCCGCTTAAAAGAGGCCTAGAAAACTGAAATTGGTATGAAATCATAATTTCGAGGTTAAAAGTAATGACAAATGACGCAATCATCTTTTTGCCTGTCTAATTGCAACGTTATTATTAAACACATTGAATATTGTTTATGTTTTACTGAAAAAATACTATTTGGAATATCAGTTTCAACAAAGTTAGCCTTGGTTTTGATTTATATTTATAATACCAATTACAATTTTGTTATAATTTTTACAACAGTATAAAAAACAACAACACAGAACTAAAAAGGAAGAAACAAAATGAAAGGAAAACACTTAAGAACAGTTTAGTCACGCAACTTAAACCTACTTGCAAAACACAATTTAACTAGAATACAACCGAATTTTACAAAAAAAATAAGGTTTTTTTCCTTTGTGAGGTTTTTTTTTGTATTTTTCTGTCAAAAGGTATTCGTACAAGACCTTAAATGAGTTATTGCTATGCTGGTATTGATCAAAACCCGGAGGGACCATCTGAAAGTTGCGACGACACGACCAAAGTTTTACAAGGGAATAATTGTCAAATTAATTAGTTGTTAACAGTGAGCAGTCATTTTTTTGTATCAAGGATTTATTTAGGCTCTAGAGCACAGGAAATTAAATTTTGTGTCCAAATGTTTTTGGACACAAAACATTGGACTCCCTAAAGTAATTTGAAAACTGAAGGAGACCCAAGGCGTTTAACCAATTTATCCGAACAATCTAAGAAAAACTGGATTGTTTCAAATGTCCAGTTGAAATGAATGTAATAATAGTTAATTTGACTAAAGAAAGTTTCTCTAACTGCCCCTGGACTTGCTGTAGCTGTAGCCAAAAGTATTTGAAATGAAACCTTGTTAGAAGACTGGGGAAACTATACAGCTGAAAAACAACACTTTTAAATCAGGTCTTGATTTTTTATCAGCTTAGGAATGATTTTGACTAACGCAAACCCTTTTAATTCTTTTTCTGCTTAATTTGAAGAAAGAAATTGATAAACATCTATCAAATTCTTGGGATTGAACAATATCTACTATCCACTACCATTACACTAAGCCATCATTGTTATTCATAGTTAAGTCTTGGCAGAGGCATTCCTCTTTTTCAAAGATGAGGTGGGAGATAACATCCATAAATTTTTTTTTTATTTTTGTTTCAAGTCCACTTTTATAGTTTCACACTCGATGCCAGATATCTTACTTGTATGTAACTATGTTTAACTATGTAATTATGTTAACATCTGGCCTTTTCAGCTTGCTGATCCCAGTAATAAATCAGCAGACGCTTGTTTATCAGATCTGCATGACGCAGACTATGATGGTGAAAAAGAAATTGAAAAGCAATTGAAGCATTTTCGAGCAAATGACCAATTCTCGGTCAAGCAATATTTGATCAAAAAAACGGTCGAAGATGATGTGCCTGGTGATAAATGGAATGGAACTAATGCATGGGATGCTGAGAACAGGAGGTCTCAAAGTAAAAGTGGAGGACCACTCATATTTAGAGGGAGAGGTGCGTAATGATGATATTGCACATTTTTGTTTAAGAAGAGGTGGGAAATCAGTTCAGAAATAGCCTTGTTGACCTTATCCAATAGTTATTCCATTAATTGTGGTAAATTTATTAAGAATAAATTTACGCAGTCGTATCATCCTTTTGGCGTGTCTTAGTAATTTTTATTTATTTTGTCACTTCCCCTTTTTGTATTTAATATCTTGCTTGTTTTTAAACCTGTTAATTTTTTGTTTTACTCTGTCTCTTTTGTGAAACTTTTTTCTGCTTCCATTTCTCATTTTCATTTCAACCCACCCTTTCTTCCCAAAGAAATTAGTTAGGAGTTTGGAGAGAGGTATTATGTTCAAAATAGTTGAAAGGTCCAGTAACCTTGCCCTTGGGAGGAAAAAACAAAGCCATTATGAATTTGGTTGTATGTTACGCGGTTTACCTCTGGTTCACATCGTATAGTAATTGTTTTTGGGAATTATTCATACTTTTTGGGGGAGGGGCGAAGATTTTAGGCCGGGTAATTTTGCGCTGGGAAAATTTTTCACACGAGGCAAGTTTCTGGGAAGAATGTTCTAGATAAAATTTTACACAATGGAGGAAAGATGCCTTGATGTTGCTCCTTACTTGTAGTTGAATTTTTTTTAATATTAGCAAGAACAATTCAAGTACTGTTATTAAATATAAATTCTTAATCAAGAAAATACTGGGTGTTTTTTGTTGAATTTTCACTATTCTGCTGATGTTGATGACTAATTTGTGTTAATATTTAAAGGTCGCGGAAGATTTGTATCTTCAAATGGGTCAGACAGAGTTAGAGGTGGAAGAGGTCAAGGTATAGTTGGTGCTCGTAATGATCGTTTTGGCTATCGGGGAAACATACCCACAGAAGTCACTGTTTTTGGCTCAACCATGGAAACCCAGTGTGGTACACTTCAAGAGAAGTCAGATGAAGAAGTTAAAGTTGGCAAGTTTTGTTTCTCAAATACATATACTAGTGTATATCAGTGGATTTAAAATCTGGATTTTATGAAAAAATTAAATTTTTGGGATACAAATTATCTCGCAAATTTCGAAACTTATTCATATTCTATTTCCATTGGACTTAGAACATTCCGTAATTCTTTGGGAGAAGAAATATCGTGGACAAAGGGTAATACGGAACTATAAATAGCAAAACCACGCTTTTAGATAAACGCAAGAAAACTTGATCACTTCATAAATCAAAAAGAGTGTGTTTGGTTATAACAGGCTACAAGTCACATAAGTTTTCAAACAGTTCCTCGTAACGAATTGTAATTAAGGAGCGATGCGGCTCAATAGTAACCAAAACTTAAAGGAACAGAGCCTTAGTTTTTTACTGTTTTGAAAAGCAGAGTTGAGAAAAAAGGGTCAAACTTTATCATAAAGAGTGGGGTTTTGAGGAGGGGAACAGCCCCTATCATATACGGAGTAATTTTTGTTCGTTTTAAGTCTTAATATCACTCCTTTATTATTTAAAAAAATTAATTTAAATTTTTTTTTATTATTTAAAAAGACGTAAGAGCTAAACCTTAATGGGGTACTAAATATCCTTGTTTTACATTAGTGTGGGAATTTGGAAAAAAAAAGTTTAACGACAAGTAAAAGAAAAATGAAATGATTTTGTGGGCCAAAAGCGTCTGAAATAGGGTGATGGGTGAAGCCCCATATAGGTATGGAAATATTGAGGAGAGACAGAACTTGTTTTGTTGGCCAAAGACCATGATAGTTGGCCCCCGGTGTGGGCCAAAAAGTGCGACTTGTGCATTTTTCTTCAAAAATGATTTATGTATATGTCAAAGGTAAACTCAGAACCAGAAATAAAATACAGCAGTCAGATAACCTTTACGAAGATAAAAAGAACTATACGCCAGTTTATCTCCATTAGTCTAATTCTTCAGAGTGACTGCAGCAGACAGTAAAACTTGTTTTTACTGTCTGCCGACTTTTTTTTTAACTGGGATTCAAAAAGATCCTGACAAAACAAGATTCAACTCTTCACACAAAATAATACCTCTATTCTATTCTGATTAAATAAAAAAAAGTTTTGGTAAGGCCCGTGCGCGGTGCTTGCCAATGTCAAATTAATTTAACTTAAATCCTTTAGCACAATGTAACCTAGGTTTAAAACTGTTTTTTGTTTTATTTAATCAGAATAAAATGCTGGCATTATTCTATGCGAATTAAATGAAAAAACCAAGGTTTGTAACTGAATGTAAGGAGCGACATTAAAACCTAAAACGAACAGAAATTATTCCGTATACTAAAGTGGCTTTTCCCTCCTCAACAAACCGCTCTCTACGCTAAAGTTTGACTCTTTCTCTCAAATTTACTTTTTAAAATAGTAAAAAACTTTAGCGTATATAGCGGGGTGTTGAGGAGGGAAAAGCCCATTTAATATACGGAGTAATTTCTGCTCGTCTTAAGTTTTAATGTCGCTGCTTACTTTCAGTTAAAAAACTTGTTTCTTTTCATTTAATTTTTGAACGTTTTTGAATTAATATATTTTTTAATTTTGGCTGTCCGCACATGAATAATTAATATGAAATTTGCATATTATTTTTTTTTTTGACTAAATGGCATTCTCTTAGTTTTGATCGGAAGATTTTGAGGAAAAAGGGGTGAGAGAGGACTAGCTGCCCCCCAATCTTTTTGTTACTTAAAAAGGCAACTAGAACTTTTAATTTTATACGAACGTATTTACTTGTAGAAAATATACGTAAATTGCAAATTAAATTACATAACGAACTTCTATATGCGTATATTTTTATCATGTATATGAAGAGGTTTGCCCCCTCATTAATACCTCACTCTTTAAACTAAAGCTTAAATTTTGTCCCAATTCTATACCAATGACCCCTGAATCATAAAGGCCGTAGAATAAATAGGTGATAATTACTAAAAATACTTAGCGTAAAGAGTGAGGTATTTAGGAGGACATGAACCCCACATATGCTTAATAATTTCTGTTCGTTTTAAGTTTTAATGCCGCTCCTTACTTTCAGTTGAAAAAACCTTTCCATATTTATTTTTAATTGTTGTGTTTTTGTTTTAAATAGTGCTAGAGTATCCTGCGCTCCCTTCGTGGAAACTATCTAATCTCATGACAAATTCCTCCATGGAAAGATCCTCCCACGTAACCTCCTCACCTCAATCACTCTCCCTCCCAACAAAAAAAAACACCCCCTGAAAACTTCTGTACGCTTCCCAATAAACATTAATATACCTAAACACTGGTCAAATTTTTGTAACTTGCAGCCCCTCCCCCTTGGACATTGAGGGAGTAAGTCGTCCCTAAAGACATTGTTATTAGGGTTTTTGACTATGCTGAACAAAATGGCTATCTCAAAATTTGGTCTGTTGATTTTGGGAAAAAATGAGCGTGGGAGGGGGCTTAGGTGCACTCCAGTTTTTTCGGTCACTTAAAAAAAGCACTAGAAATTTTAGAGCGTTAGAATGAGCCCTCTAGTGACATTCTAGCACCACTGGGTCGATAAGATCATCCCTGGGAAAAAAAACAACAAATAAACAAATAAATACGCACCCATGATCGATCTTCTGGCAAAAAATATAAAATTCTAAATTTTTATAGATAACAGCTTGAAACTTTTACAGTAGGGTTCTCTGATATACTGAATGCGATGATGTGATTTTCGTTCAGATTCTATGACTTTCTCAGGCTCTTAAATTTTGATGGGTAAGACTAAATTTGAGTAAACTTATATATTTATAAATCATCATAAAAATGCAATTCTTTTGATGTATCTATTAGTATCAAATTTTCGTTTTTTAGAGATTCGTTTACTATTGAGCCGGGTCGCTCCTTACTACAGTTCGTTACCACGAATTGTTTGTTAGTTGAAAATGAAATGTAATAATCTTTTTGAATCCCAGCTCCAAAAAAAGAAAATCTTAGTAAAAAAGTATATTTAAACTTTATTCACAAAAACTAAATGATATAGGAAATTGAAATTATAGCTTTGTTCACGCTGCAAATCATAATGGTAATAGCAAAAACAGTAAAAACTAGACCTACGTTGCCCGGGCAACGTGAAGTGTTGCGGCAACCTTTGTTCGGCTTCGCCGACTCAAGTTTTGCGAGAGCAACACTTTCGTTTTGTTTCTTCGCTATCGATCAGTAATCACATTTTCAAAGGCTATTCCTCAGCGTTGAAAAAACAACAACAAAATAGTATCGAAAGAAGGGACTAAATTGACTTTGCAGTCAGTTGAACTTTATCCTTTTCAATCATAGACATTGTGAGGGATGAAAACTTGGACAATATCTTATATAATCAAGTTGGTATTATAAAGCTATCCATAACTTTTCAGGATGAAAATACCATAGGCGACACTAATTATTACGAAAATACCTCATTGTTTTACATTATCGTTTGTACCCGTTCCGTAAACACTTAGTTGTTTCAGATTTAAAGAGATCGAATACAATGTGCACCAATTTGCACAGCACAAAGTGAACAGATTCTTACTTACAATTCCTTCTCCCGTGATGGACATCAAGTTCACCGGAAACGAATAAATTGGTACATGAACTAGCAAAAGTTGCAAACCCCTCATTGCTGAAGATCATTGTAGCCCAACAGCCGATTATTATTTACAAATCCTCTACATGTCTTACCACCGGAACCAAATTGGTTCAACCATCAAATACACCGGAAACAAATAATAGGTACACCAACTAGCAAAAGTGGCAAACACCTTATTGCCGAAGATGATTATGAGCTAACAGCCGTTTCTCGCCCGAAGTGAACCGATTCTTACTTATAAGTCCCTCTCCCGTGATAGGCATCAAGTTCACCGGAAACAAATAAATGGGTATACCAACTAGCATAGTTGCATGCCCCTCATCACTGAAGTTGACTGTAGCCTAACAGCAGATTTGTACTTAAATTGCAGATAAAAATCTGCAATGGTGTTCATCACTTTCTGTAAAAACCGCACAGGTTAGACCCTTACCAGTTTCCAGGAATAAGCTGAGATCGGCGGCATAGAAAAAAAAACGGGACAAAACCAAAGTGTTGCTCTCGCAACACAACTAGAAAGGAGCGACCCGGCTCAATGATAACCGAAACTCTAAAAAACAGAATTTTGATACCGATAGTTACATCAGAAGAATCAAATTTTAATGCAAATTTTAAATAATTAGGTTTCATCTGGTTTAGTTTTACTCATCAAAAGTTACGAGCCTGATGAAATTTGCCCTATTTTAGAAAATAGGGGGAAACATTCCCCAGAAGCCACAAAATCTTAACGAGAATCACATCATTGCATTCAACGTATCAGAGAGCCCAGCTGTAGAAGTTTCAAACTCCTATCTACAAAAATATGGAATTTCTTATTTTTTTGTCAGATGGACAGATCACGGATCTATGTTTATTTTTTATTTTTTTTCTTTTCCGCAGCGGTGATTGTATTGACCAAGTGGTCCTAGAATATCGAAAGAGGGCTCACTCTAACGGAAATTAAAAGCTCTAGTGCCCTTTTCAAGTGACTAAAAAAATAGAGGGCACCTAGGCCCCCTCCCACGCTCATTCTTTTCCAACAGTCACCAGATCTAAATTTTGAGATAGCTATTTTGTTCAGAATAGTAAAAAAATTAATAACTATGTCATTGGGGACGACTTAATGCCCTATAGTCCCCGGGGGAGGGGCTGCGAGTTATATAAACCTTATCTATTGTTTACATATAGTAATGGTTGTTGGGAAGTGTACAGACATATTCAGGGGACGTTTTCGCGTTGGGATGCGGGTGGTTCGGGGGAGGGGGTTACTTGGGAGGACCTTTCCATGGAGGAACTCATCAAGACGGAAGAGAATCTGTATAAAGAGGCCACAGGAATTTCTAGTATTATTCAAACAAACAATGAGAAAAAAAAAGTTGTTTTTTTCAACTGGAAATAATGAGCAGCATTAAAAAATACAACAAACAGACATTATAATGCATATAAGAGGGTTTTTTCCTCCACCAAACCTCCACAATGGCCTATTTTACGGCCTTTATGATTAAGGGGTCATCAAACATATCGTGGTAACGAATACGTAGTAACGAGCGACCCGGCTAAATAGTAAACGAAACTCTAAAAAACGGAATTTAGATCCTAATAGATACATAAACAGAATAAGATTTTTATGCTAATTTTAAATATATAAGTTTCATCGAATTTAGTCTTTACCATCTAAAGTTACGAGCCTGAGAAAATTTGCATTATTTTGGAAAATAGGGGGATACATCCCCTAAAAGTCGTAAAATCTTGACGAAAATCACACCATTGGATTCAGTGTATCCGAGAACCCAGCTGTAAAGGTTTCAATCTCCTATCTACAAAAATATGGGATTTCGTATTTTTTGCCAGAAGACAGATCATCGGTGCGTGTATATTTGTTTTATTTTTCTTTTCCCCAGCGGTGATTGTATTGACCTAGTGGTCCTAGAATGTCACAAGAGGGCTCATCCTAACGAAAATTAAAAGTTCTAGTCCCATTTTCAAGTGATCAAAAAATTAGAGGGCACCTAGGCCCTCTTCCACGCTCATTCTTTTCCAAAAGTAACCAGATCGAGTTTTTTGAGAAAGCCATTTTGTTCAGCAAAATAAAAAAAATAATAACTATGTCATTAGGGACCGCTTAATGCCCCAGAGTCTCTGGGGAAGGGGCTGCGAGTTACAAACTTTGACTGTTGTTTACATATAGTAATGGTTTTTGGGAAGTGCAGAGACATTTTCAGGGGACTTTTACGCGTTGGGCTGCGGGTGGAGGGGGGAGGGGGTTACGTGGGAGGATTTTTCCATGGAATAACTCATCACGAGGGAAGAGAATTTGTATGAAGAGGCCGCAGGAATTTCTATTATTATTAAAAAAACAATGGGAAAATAAATAAAAAACAGTTATTCAACTGGGAGTAAGGAGCAGCAGTAAAAAATAAAACGAACAGACATTAAAACGCATATAGGAAGGTTTTTCTCCTCCACAAAACCTCTACAATGCCTTATTTTACGGCCTTTATGATTCAGGGGTCATCAAACAGTTCATGGTAACGAATATGTAGCAACAAGCGAACCGGCTCAATAGTAAACGAAACTAAAAAAAAAAACGGAATTTTGATGTTAATAGATACATCAAAAGAATCAGCTTAATTATAAATATATAAGTTTAATCGAATTTCGTCTTTACCATCTAAAGTTACGAGCCTGAGAAAATTTGCCTTATTTTGGAAAATAGGGGGAGACATCCCCTAAAAGTCGTAAAATTAACGAAAATCCCACCATCGTATTCAGCGTATCAGAGGACCTAGCTGCAGAAGTTTCAATCTCCTATTTGTTTTTTTTTTCTTTTTCCCCAAGGGTGATTGTATTGACCCAGTGGTCCTAGAATGTCACAAGAGGGCTCATCCAAACGGAAATTAATAGTTCTAGTGCCCTTTTTAAGTTTCCAAAAATTTGGAGGGCACTTAGGCTCCCTCCCACACTAATTTTTTCCCAAAATCAAAGGATCAAAATTTTGTGGGGTTTACGCGGGAGGATCTTTCCATGGAGGAATTTTTCATGGGAGAAGAGGATTTCCATGAAGGGGGCACAGGATTTTCTAGTATTATTTGAAACAAAAGCAATGAAAAAATAAATATAATTACTGAAAGTAAGGTGCAAAATTAAAACTTAAAACGAAAAGAAATTATTAAGCATATGAAGGGTTCATCTCCTCCTAAATACCTCGCAATTTACGCTGAAGTATTGTTTTTTTTATTACAGGGTCATACTTAAAGAATTGGGACAAAATTTAATCTTTAGCGTAAAGAGCGAGGTATTAACAAAGGGGAAACCTCTCATATACGTAATAAAAATATACGAATATAGAAGTTCGTTACGTAAGTTAATTTGTAAGTTACGTGTTTTTTTTACTAATAAAAACGTTTGTAAAAATTAAAAGTTCTAGTTGCCTTTTTAAGTAACCAAAAGATTGGAGGGCAACTAGGCCTCCTCCCCCACCTCTTTTTTCTCAAAACCGTCTGATTAAAACCAAGAGAAAACCGTTTGGCCAAAACAAAAAATTAATATGCATATCTCATTTTAATTATTCATGTACAGAGAGCCCAAATCAAAACATGCATTAATTCAAAAATGTTCAGAAATTAGATAAAAAAAGAGTTTTTTTTAACTGAAAGTAAGGAGCGACATTAAAACTTAAAACGAACAGAAATTACTTTGTATATGAAAGGGGCTATTCACTCCTCAACGCATCGCTCTTTTCGCTAAAGTTTTTTACTGTTTTAAAAAGTAGAGTTGAAAGAAAGAATTAGTTTGATAGCGTAAAGAGCGGGGCGTTGAGGAGGGAACATCCCCTTACATATACGGAGTAATTTCTGTTCGTTTTAAGTTTTAATGTCGCTCTTTTCTTTCAGAAATAAAACTTGTTTTTATAGCACTTGGTACCTACCAATTGACATATAGCGATCGAAAATTCTTTCGTTCTTTCGGTCTGTCTGTCGGTCTCGGTTTTGCTAGTTTAGCCACTTCCAGATAAGTTGGAACGATGAGTTTTCTCAGGCATATAAGGGACAAGACCAAAAAGTCTTTTCCCTGATACGACAATCTGGAGAGAGTGGGGGGACGGTTAATTCAGAAAAATAAAAAAAATAGGTAATTTTAACTTACGAACGGGTGATCGGATGTAAATGAAATTTGATATTTAGAAGTTTTGTCTTGTCTCAGAGCTCTTATTTTAAACCCGACCGGATCCAGTGACATTCGGGGGAGTTAGAGGGGGAAACTTGAAATCTTGGAAAACACTTAGAGTGGAGGAATCGGGATGATACTTGATGAGAAAAATAAACATAAGTCTTAGATAGGTGATTGACATAGTTGGAACGAATCTGCTCTCTTTGGGGGAGCTGGAAGAGGGTTAATTCTGAAAAATTAGAAAAAAATTAGGTATTTTCACCTTACGAAGGAGCGATTGGGTCTAAATGAAATTTCATATTTAGAAGGACCTTGTAACTCAGATCTCTTATTTTAAATATCGACCAGATCCAGTGTCACTGGGGGAGTAGGGAGGACCAGAGATCTTGGAAAACGCTTAGAGTTGAGAGATCAGAATGAAACTTGATAGGAAGAATAAGCAACAGTGCTAGATACGTGATTTCCTTAACAAAGAAAAAAAAATTACCGCTTGTAGTCATTAATATTATACTACTATTTACAACAGGAGGAAGACTTCTGGGTAGAATGTTCTTGAAGAGGTTGTACACGATGAGGGAGGAGATTTCTAGGTGTGATTTGAAAACCGATTAAAAAATAGCTAAAGTGTTTTTGTTTTTCAGCTGATCGCAAGTAGCAGCATTAAAACTTAAAACGAACAGAAATTATTCCATATATGACGGTTGGTCTCTCATCTTAAGCCTCATTATTTATTGCAATGTTTTATTTTTAGTCACAATACTTAGAGACAGACAAGTCAAAAATAAGGGATGTTTAATCAAATAAAAAGTAGTTTTAAAGAGCTTTAAAAATTGTAACGTAAGAAGAGAGGCTTGTGAAAAGGGTTCTCTCCGTTGTATACAAATAATTTATTTTGACATTAAGTTTTACTTTCGGTTGAAAAAATCTATTTTGTTGAATTTTAGAAGGAACTAATAAAACACTGTTATAGAATTTATACCTTAATGAAGAGAATACTTCACAATGTTTAGAGAGGTCTCAATATTCTGCTACTGCTATTGATGAATTGTTTTTTTTTCATTGATAGGTCGCGAAAGATTTTTATTAACAAATGGTTCAAAGAGGGGCAGAAGGGTAAGAGGTCGAGGCGGTGCTCGTAATAGTCACTTTGAAGGTCAGAGAGATACACCCAAAGACACCACTGTGTTCAAAACGCCCAATGAAACTTGTGGTAGTTTACCTCAAGAAAATTCAAAAGAAGAATTGAAAGTTGGTAATTTTTGTGACTCAAGTGTATATAGTAGGATTCATCAGTGGATATGAAATTTAGGCTCACAAGATAGTTCAATTTCTGGGATATAGACAATCCCACATTTTTTAGAAACTGGCTGTTTCTTGTGTATAAGAAGCATTGAACTAATAAAAAGCATAACAAGTTTTTGAGTCACAACATTTTTTCACAAGTTCCAATTTCTAAGCATCTACTCTGGAGTGGTGATTGGGTTGGTAAAAGCAGGTCATCTTTAGAAATGGTTTTGATAGCAGACAAAAAAACAGTTTTTAAGCTTAGATATCCAGAATTCATGACTTTAAATGTGCTTCCTGTTAAAACTTCTAAATCATGTCAAGAAAGAAGGGAACAGCTTTTGTTCTTATTAAATTTTTTTGTTCTTAAAATTTGAATACAAAAATATATTTATATTTGAAAATATTATAATATTAATAGAATATAAATAATATACGATAGTAGTTTATCAATTAATATTTTACTGTTATGTTTTGCTTTTACCATTATATTGAAGAAGTAGGTTCACCCTTGGTAGTAGAAAGGTTGAGGTGTATCCTCATCAATTTTCAAGAGGTCTCTTGCTTTCTTTGAACAGAGTACCTATATAGGCCTTTTTGGGACGGAGATAGTACTAGTGTAGCTATACTGGCAACTTTTCAGGGGGTTACTCCCTCCATGGCGTACCTAAGCATTGTTTCAAGGACCGCTAAGCCCCATTTTCAATGTATCTATATGGTATACTGCGACATAGTACAAGCTATTCTTGACAGCATTTCCTCTGAGTTAAATTTTATATGGCAAATCTTCTAGAATAAAAACTGTTTTTTACCCCGTATTTTGTAAACTTACACTCCATTCAATTTGCAGATAGAGTTAGGCTACAGATAGGAGTGACCATAGTACCTATAATGGTTAGAGGTATAGGTGACCGTTCTACCTGTATTGACTTCAGATAGGGGTAACCATAGTACCTGTAATGGCTAAGGATAGGAATGACCTTTGAAACGTATTATGGATACAGATAGAGGTGACCATAGTACCTATAATGGCTACAGATAGGGGTGACCATAATGCCTGTAGTAGCTACAGATAGGGGTGATTACATTACCTGTAATTGCCATAGACAGTGTGACCGGTAGTATCTGCAGCGGCTATAAATAGGGATGGCTATAGTACCCATAATAGTAGATAAGATCAAAATATCCAAGTTCAATTTTTATGCAAAGGAAAAAAATACTCTGTAAAGTGACTTGTGATTCTTAATTTTATCTGGCGGTTAGCAGTTATAGTTCTTCAGTTTGATGTTTGCCCTATCAGTAGCCTAGATAATGGCAATTAAGATGTGGATTTACAAAACGGTTTAAAGTAGTTTTTGGTTTCGCTTTCGAATTATATTCGAAAAGTTATGAGTAAGAATTAACCAGATAAAAAAGAAAAATAACATTCATGGAGCAAAGAAAAGTACATTACTTTGTGCTTTATTCAGCAACAAGTGATGCCAATAAAGTAGTCTATCCACTGTGACTATCTGCAAAAAAAAAAAAAAAAATATTGGTGACTTTTAATTACTGTAAGGAACCACAGGAGGGTGAATTCTTTCTCATATACAGAATACCTTTTGGTCCTTTTAAGTTTTAAATACATTCCTTACTATTTTTATGGCACTTGGTATTAACCAAGTGACATATGGCGATTGCAAATTCTGTCGGCCTGTCCGTCTGTCCCGGTTTCGCTACTTTAGGCACTTCTAGGTAAGCTAAGACGATGAAATTTGGAAGGCGCATCAGGGACCGGACCAGATTAAATTAGAAATGGTCTTTGTCCCTATTTGACCATCTGGCGGGGAGTGGGGGGCCGGTTAATTCGGAAATAATAAAAAATAAAGCATTTTCGACTTACGAAAAGGTCATGGGATCTTAATGAAATTTGATGTTTGGAAGGATATCATGTCTCAGAGCTCTTATTTTACATCCCGACCAGATCCGGTGACAAAGGGGGGAGTTGGAGGGGGGAACCTAAAATCTTGGAAAACACTTAGAGTGGAGGGATAGGGATGAAACTTGGTGGGAAAAATAAGCAGAAGTTTTAGATACGTTATTGACATAACCGGAATGGATATGCTCTGTTTGGGGGAGTTGGGGGGGGGGGAGGGTTAATTCTGAAAAATTAGAAAAAATGAGGTATTTTTAACTTAAGAAAGAGAGATCAGATCTTAATGAAATTTGAAGTTTGGAAGAGTATCGTGTCTCAGAGCTCTTATTTTAAATTCTGACTGGATCTGGCGACATTGGGGGGAATTGAGGGGGAGGGGGACCTAAAATCTTGGACAACGCTTAGAGTGAAGGGATCGGGATGAAACTTGATGGGAAAAATAAGCACAAATCCTAGATACCTGATTGAAATAACTGGAATGGATACGCTCTCTTTGGGGAAGTTGGGGGGGGGGGCGAGAGTTAATTCTTAAAAATAAAAAAAAATGAGGTATTTTTAACTTACGAAGGAGTGATCGGATCCTAATGAAATTTGCTGTTTGGAAGGATATCATGTCTCAGAGCTCTTATATTAAATCCCAACTGGATCCTATGAAGGGGAAGTTTGGGGGGGGGGAATTGAAAATCTTAGAAAATGCATAGAGTGGAGGGATCGGGATGAAACCTGGTGGAAAAAATAAGCAGAAGTCTTAGATACGCTATTCACATAACCGGAACGCATCTGCTCTGTTTGGGGGAGCTGGGGGGGGGGGGTTTAATTCTAAAAAATTAGAAAAAATGAGGTATTTTTAACTTAAGAAAGAGAGATCAGACCTTAATGAAATTTGAAGTTTGTAAGGATATCGTGTCTCAGAGCTCTTATTTGAAATCCTGACTGGATCCAGTGACATTGGGGGAAGTTGGAGGGGGAACCTAAAATCTTGGAAAACACTTAGAGTGGAGGGATCGGGATGAAACTTGGTGGAAAAATAAGCAGAAGTCTTAGATACGCTATTGACATAACTAGAACGCATCTTACATAACTAGAACGGGGGGGGGGGTGTTAAGCCCAAATAATTAGAAAAAATGAGGTATTTTTTTCTTAAGAGAGAGAGATCAGACCTTAATGAAATTTAAAGTTTGGAAGGATATCGTGTCTCAGGGCTCTTGTTTAAAATCCCGACTGGATCCAGTGACATTGGGGGGGGATTGTGGAGGGAACCTAAAATCTTGGAAAACGCTTGGTGGAGGGATTGGAATGAAGCTTTGTGGAAAAATAAGCACAAGTCCTAGATGTGTGATTGACATAACCGGAACGGATCCGCTCTCTTTGGGGGAGTTGGGGGGGGGGGTTAATTATGAAAAATTAGAAAAATGAGGTATTTTTAACTTACGAAGGAGTGATCAGATTTTAAGGAAATTTGATGTTTGGAAGAATATCATGTCTCAGAGCTCTTTAATTAAATCCCAACTGGATCGTATGAAGTTGGAGGGGGGACGGAACATAAAATCTTGGAAAATGCTTAGAGAGGAGGGATCAGGATGAAACTTGGTGGGAAAAATAAGCACATGTCGTAGATACGGGATTGACATAACCGGAATGGATCTGCTCTATTTGGGGGAGTGGGGGGGAGGGTTAATTGAAAAAATATAGAAAAAATGAAGTATTTTTAACTTACGAAGAAGTGATCGAACCTTAAATAAATTTCATATTTAGAAGGACCTTGAAACCCAGATCTCTTATTTTAAATCCCGACTGGATCAAGTGTCAATAAGGGGGGGGGGACCGGAAATCTTGGAAAACGCTTAAAGCGGAGAGATCAGGATGAAACCTGGTGGAAAGAATAAGCACAAGTCCAAGATAGGTGACTGACATAACCGGATCCACTCTTTTTGGTGGAGTTGGGGGGGGGGGGAGGAGTAATTCAGAAAAATTAGAAAAATGAGGTATTTGTAACTTACAAACGGGTGATCAGATCTTATTGAAATTTGGTATCTAGAAGGATCTTGTGCTTTAGAACTATCAAATTAAATCCTGACCAGATCTGGTAACATTCAAGGGAGATGGAGGGGGAGGCCCTAATTGTTGGAAAACATGAAAATCAAGGTTTCTTACGAATGGGTGATCGGATCCTAATGAAACTTGATATATAGAAGAATCTTATGTCTCAGATGCTCCATTTTCAATTCGAATCGGATCCGGGGACATGGAGGATTGGAGGGGGAAACAGAAATCTCGGAAACCAGAAATCTTAGAAAACGCTTAGAGTGGAGAGATCGTGATGAAACTTGATGGGAAGAATAAGCACAAGTTAAAGATACGAGATTTATATAATTGGTACGGATCCGTTCTCTTTGGGGGAGCTGGGGGTTGTTAATTTGGAAAAATTAGAAAAATTGAGGTATTTTTAACTTACGAGGGGTAATCGGATCGTAATTAATTTTGATATTTAGAAGGACGTCGTGACTCAGAGCTCTTATTATAATCCTGACCGGGATTAAGCCTCTGATATTCCTTTTAAAGCAATCTATTGATTCTTAGAATTTTGCAAGAGCTCATACTATATGAGATCTTGGCTCTTCCGACCTCGTCACAAGTGCTATATGAGCTCTTAGCTCATGTTTAAAAAACAACTTCTTTATGGCACTTAGTTTTTACCAAGTGACATATAGTGATCGCAAATTCTGTCGGTCTGTCGGTCTGTCTGTCCTAGTTTTCCTAGTCTAGGCACTTTCAGATCATCTAGGGCGATACAATTTTGCAGACTTATCAGGGACCAGACAAGATTAAATTAAAAATAGTCATTTCTCTGATTTAATTATCTTGGGGGAGGGGGAGCGAGAGAAAGTTAATTTGAAAAAAATTATAAAAAATATTTGGAAAAAGTATTTTTAGCTTACGAACAAGTGATTGGATGTTAATGAAATTTGATATTTAGAAGTATATCGTATCTCAGAGCTGTCATTCTAAATCCCGATTGGATCTGGTGACATAAGGGGGAGTTGGAGGGGTAAACCTAAAATCTTGGAAAACGCTTAGAGTTGAGGGACCAGGATGAAACTTGGTGGGAAATATAAGCACAAGTCCTAGATAAATGATTGACATAAACGAAATGGATCTGCTCTCTTTGGGAGAATTTAGGGGGAGAGGATTAATTCTAAAGAATAAGAAAATATTAGTTATTTTTAGCTTAAGAAGGAGTGATCGGATCTTAGTGAAATATCATATTTAGATGGGCCTCGTAAATCACATTTTTTATTTAAATCCCGACCGGATCCAGTCTCGTTGGGGGGAGTTGGGGGGGACCAGAAATCTTGGAAAACACTTAGAGTGGAGAGATCAGGATGAAACTTGGTGGAAGAATAAGTAGAAGTCCAATATACATGACTGTAATAATTAGTCACACAGTTAATCTGTATCATAGGCAGTGCGTTAGCGCTGCCTAAATAAATAGCAATGTGGAAACAATGGGCTAGTTATTTTTTTCTGACCATTATACTTTTTACAGAAGGAGTAACGGTCCAAAACAAAATCATTTGTTTTGAAATTGAAACCTCTCGTGTTTTTTTTTAGAGTCAAAAGTACTTAGAGTCAATCAGCACTCCCATACCCATCGTTTATCCAGACACAATCAATCAAAATTTTGAGATAGACTCAAAAACCCCACTCAAAAACCCCAAGGGTAAGAATTACAAGTTATAATAGTTGCCCAGTAATAACATGTAAGGTTGTTATGATAGGGGTGGTCATATAAACTTTAGAGAGAGCTCATTCAGTTGGAAATTACAGTTTCTAGTGCACGTTTAAAGCTTCAAAAGTGACTAGAGGGAAACTATCCCTCCCCCTCCTTATTCCCTCGTTTGCTTAAATGCATCCTATAGAAAGTTTTAAATAGCTATTTTTTCAAAATAGTCCAAAGATCTTATGAAAATGCCTTCAGGGCTGAAACAATTCTGCAGAGCCAGGTGGCAAGGGTTGTTAGTTATGCCCTGAGGGATACAAGTTTCTATTGATTGGATCATCGTATAAACTTTAAAAGAGACTAATTTAATGGTACATTGAAAATTGTGGTTCCCTTTTAAGAGCCAAAAGTAATAGAAGGCAACTAGCCCCCACCCATGTGCACCCTTTTTTGTCAACTAGCATCTGATCGACACAGTTTAATAGCAAATCTGTTCAAAATATTCCAAAGAGTATACAACAATGCCTCCAGGGTTGACAAAACTCACAGGGCCCTGGGTTAAAGGTTGTGAGTTATGCCCTGAAGGTATTTAAGGTTTTTTTAAATGGGTGGCCGTATAAACTTCGGTTGGGGCTCTTTTGATTTGAAATTAGAAGTTAGAGTGCCCTTTCAATTTGGGGTCTTTTGATTGGAAATCGGTAGTTATAGTGCTCTTTCAAAAAGATAAAAGTGATTGGAGGGCAACAGATCCCCTACACCCATCCTATCCCAAAACAATTATCGAATCAAAATGTTAATACATTTATTTTCTTCAGAATTGTTTAAAGGTCCAGTAATTATGCATTTGCTGATGTTACTCCCCTCAAAACCCTCAGGGCAAAGGCTGCAAGTTAAGCTACTAATCCATTTTTTGCATATAATACATATTGTTGAGAAAGGTATGGATGTGACAATGCAATGATGCCTCCAGGGTTGAGAAAAATCACCAGAGCCCTTGGGTAAAGGTGGCCCTACAAACTTTGGCAGGGGGTCTTTTGATTTGAAATTGTAAATTATAGTACCCTTTGACAAGTCATTAGGGATTGAAGGGCAACAGATCCCGTACACCCATAATTTCTCAAAACATATCTAATGAGAATATTGATACATTAATTTTCTTCAGTATTGTTGAAAGTTCTAGTAGTTTTATCTTTGGAGATGTCAACCCCTTCAAAACCGTCAGGTCAAAGGCTATAAGTTGAGCAATTGATCCATTGTTTACATATAATACATACTCCTGAGAAAGGTATGAATATTTGACCCTCATTTTCAAAAAAGGCAAAAGATATTTAGGCTAGCCTGTCAGAGAATGGTGAGGGGAATGTTGAACTAAATCAAAATACGATTGCAAATGCTAATCGAATTGGGAATTGCAATCTTTTATATTGAAAAGGCAGATCCGTTGGAATCATGGGAATGAGAGGAATAAGAACAGCCTCACCCTCAAAAGGCCCTGTCAAGATTGTGCCTCTATTAGGTTTTCTATTGTTTTTTTTACGACAAGTCGCGTGCCATTGCAAAGCTTTGGTGGGTTGATATTTCTTAAAAGTATTATTGGTAGGCCTATTTTTAGTTGTAGCACGTGTGGTGGAAACCCTGAAAGATCTATGGAATTTAAAAATTCAGATGGATAATTAACCGCTTCATTTGGTTCCAAAACTGTGTCGACTGACTTGTAAAGGACTGCCTGGTCTCGAATCTTGGTCAAAACAATATTGTTGATTTTGTGGACGTCTATATTTTTGGGTGCGAGAATCGCTCTTTCACTTAGCCATTTATTATTTTTATAATTTTTTAGAATATTCGGAAATACTTTTTCAATCAATTCATTTTTGGACGTCACTAAATTACAGAAATCAGCAGGTAGTTGTATACGTCCTGAAATTGAGTCTACTGGGAGCTTTCCGTTTCCAATTGCCAGCAATTGATCTGAAAATGTTTGACCAGAGTCATCGTTTTACAATCGGACACGCATATTTGTAGTTAATTTTAATATTTTTACGTGTGCCCATAAATTAGAATTTTTCAGGCAAGCATTCATTTCGTCTGCAGATGTTGATCTAGGTATTATAGGTAATGTTTGCCTGAAATCTCCCGCAAGCAATATTAATGTGCTGCCAAAGGGTTTCGACTTCCCTCTCAAATCTTTCAAGCATTGATCCAGAGCCTCGAGCGATTTTTTGTGTGCCATTGTGCACTCATCCCAAATAATAAGTTTGCAATGCTGCAATACTTTACCCATCCCAGATGATTTGGAAATAATTCACGTGGGAGTTTCTGTAGAATGCAAATTCAGAGGCAATTTCAAAGCGGAATAAGCAGTTCTTCCACCAGGCAGCAATGTTGCGGCTATTCCGGACGACGCAATTGCCAACACTATATCATTTTTTGATCGAATTGATGCCAGAATCAGTTTTATAACAAACGTTTTACCAGTACCTCCTGGCGCATCCAAAAAGAAAATTTCTCCAACGTTGTTATCGACACAATGCATTATCGTATCATAAAGGTCTTTTTGTTCCGACGTTAACTTGGAAATGTTATTTTGTACATACGACAATATATCACTCGTACTATAACTTTGTTCACGATCCAATTCTACACATGTCGAACAGTAGCGATACGGTTAGGTGAAGGCATTCCCAAATCCTGAAGAGGTTTGTTTGCCATACGTACGCACAAATCTTCTATAATAACTAAAGTGTAGTTATAAATTTCTGATGTAAAATCAAAAGTCATATCTGACGTCTCTAACTGTTTTCGATGGAGTATATCTTTGGACATTTTTGACTTATATTTTTCCCATAACTCTGTAGGAGCTGATGGAGAGCAAGTTGTTAAAATGATGCCAAACAATGCACGAATTTGACTTGGGGTTGACGTTTCGCACGCGTCATTGATTCAGTTATCCCAGTGTTGGTCATTCTCCAATAAATTCAGAGCTTGGCATGCACTACGGTAAGTGTCATGTATAGTACCGTTTACAGTTCTCAAATACTCAAAGGATGTCGGACCGGGTACATTCACCAAAAGCAGGCGTAGAAAGAAGCATTCATGTTGATTGGGGTGAACGGTGTAGAGTCTTCCTATCGTGGTATCTTTGAAGATGGTAGGTTGGCCGTCGACTGACTTACCCTGTTTTCGACGTTCAAATACTTTATTTTTAGTATTCCACGTGTAATACGAAGGCACTTCAGTATACAGCAGTTTTTTTGCAAAAGAATCATTTTTGCAAAGCGAAAAAAAAGCTGTTAATGTTGTATCCGGTGGATTCAGGGCTCTTTGTTGCACGTTGGTTTCCGTGAAATAAACACATTGACCATTCTGTAAATGTACCGCTAAGTGAACAACAGCTGGACTACGTTCATGTATCAGAAATGAAAGAATTTGCCAAACAGCTTCATTACTGCTTATGTATCTTCCAGCCTGATATTGTACGATTTCGTCGAAATCTTTGATTTCGGGCTGCAAGCCAAAAACTGCCATGTCACTGCCTTTGTTGACGTATTTACATATGTATTTGATTGCCTTTACGGAGTTACAGTATTCAACGTTTATGTGTGCATTAAATGTTTTTGATAATAATGGGGAATATGGAACAACCCACTGGTTATCTACTTCGATGGTGGTACCGTTACGCTTCTTTATTATTGCTGTTTTACCGCCATCTTCAGTAGATCTTCTTCTATATTGTGGGTAACCATCATTGCCAGTAATTGTGTTTGATACTAAAAGTCGAGGATATTGCTTTGTGCACCTTCCTTTGGCCATGCATGGTGAATTTTCGTTCAGTGCACCGCAAGGTCCATGCATCATATTTTTTAAGATAATATCATGTAACCCCTTATTGACATTTTTATCAGGTATTTCAGCGGAAATCACATCATCAATTTCGTTCGAAGTAATTTTTTTATGTAGCCAGATTAGTATATGTGCGTGTGGCAAACCTCGTTTTTGCCATTCCACTGAGTACATCCAGCATCGCACTGACCCAAACACTTCGAGTTTTACTATGTAGTTTATCAGTGATTTCAACTTTTGCCGGAAGACACGGGCCGTAATGTCATGCCTATGAACCGCCGATTGGCCTTGAAGTAAAAGCTGCAGTATCTCGTCCCAAGATTGATTACATGTAAATGTAATAAATAAATCTGGACGACCATAGAGACGAACATACGCAATAGCATCTTGAGCATATTCATGCATAAGACGGGGACTGCCAGTATATGACGAAGGTAAAATTGCTAATCTTCCAACGTTTGTGGTATTACCGTCATTTATAACTGCATCTCGCAAATGAATGTATTGTTCAGAGCTGAGCTTGGTCTGATTCAGGCGGATATATAGCAAACGTTCTGATTCAATTTTAGCATACATATCAACGAAAAATTGGTGAAACAATTCACGGCATTTTAAAATATAATTTTCTTCATCCTGCCGAATCATTAGTCTGTAGGAATAATAATGCATTGCACTGCATTTCTTATTCATTTCTTTGTTAGTGGCTGGATTCATCAATTTAATATCAAAGTGATAGCCGTCGGCTCCATCCCAAAAAATGATAGGATATTGTAGGGCATCGTAGCATCGATGAGTTTCAGCAATTCTTAACAATTGAGCGTTTCGCTTATGAAGAATAATATCTCGAGGTAAAAACTGATCACCGACCATAACGATTGCCACTTCGTCGATAGTTGGAGCATTGTATCTACGCACATGTTGGCCAGGAGGCGTTTTGTCAGCGGAAATAACAATTTTATGCGTATCAGTAGGCATCAAATCGATGGCTGTTTTGAACAGACGCACTAAATTATTATTTTCGTGGAAAAGATGTTGCAATTGGGAAACGATTGTCCTTTCAACGTTGGGAGAAATTTCGCAACGTGCATTCAATTCAGAATTTCTATCACTGATGAAGTACAATTGTAAAAATTTATGATTCTCGCCTGAGAATGGTAGAAGGGACCCTGCTCTATGATAAATTTGCCCTTTTACTTTGAAAGTAGACATAAATTGATCTGGATTTTCGATTTGGGCTCCAAACGACGTCATTTGGAAACATGAGTTGTATTTTCTGATTTTTGACAAAAAACGCTTAGATTCTGACGTAGTTCCAGTAAGGAAAGTCTTCAATGGCTCTGGTGGTGCAGCCAATAGAGGAAGTTTAACTTTTCCTGAGGCGCAACACATTGCCATTGTTTCACCATTGAATTTCAAGGCCTTGCAATAGGGACAAATTTTAGACATTGTCCCGATTTGAACACATCTACTCAAGCTATAGTCATCGACTGGGCTGTACCTGAATGCCAGGTGATAACTTTCAGGTTGCTCTGATTCCTCGGCACGCTTTCTTTTCTTACTTTCTCTATCAGCAGCAAGCCTGATTTCTTGCTGTTCTGGTGATTCCTCGGCACGCTTTCTTTTCTTACTTTCTCTATCAGCAGCAAGCCTGATTTCTTGCTGTTCTTGTGATTCCTCGGCACACCTTCTTTTTTCACTTTCTCTTTTAGCAGCAAGTCTGCTTTCGCGTTGCTCTGGTAGTTCCTCGGCACGCTTTCTGTTCTTTCTTTCTCTATCAGCCTCAAGCCTGTTTCCTTGCTGTTCTTTTGATTCCTCGACACGCTTTCTGTTCTTTCTTTCTCTATCAGCCTCAAGCCTGTTTCCTTGCTGTTCTTTGGATTCCTCGGCACGCTTTCTTTTCTGACTTTCTCTATCAGCAGCAAGTTTTTTGGCATAGACTCTTTGAGCATCTTCATCGGCTTTTGCCACTGTAAGTTCATCAGTCATTTTAAACTTAAACATTAATAGATTTCTACGTGAACATATATGTCTTAAATATCTTTAATGACGTCACCGTCATAGCAAAAATGACGACAACTAGCTTCATAACGTCAGTCGACACAGAAACATGACGTCACCTGACAGACAGACACACAGACAGACAACTTATTTTTATATATATAGATAAGATATATAAAAATAAGTTGTCTCTGTGTGTTTGTGAGTGTGTGTCGAGTGACGTTATGTTTGTGTCTTGACTGACGTCATGTTTGTTGATTGACGAAATTACACACCGGGACACCGGGACACAAATGACGACCGGGACACCGGGACATCTATCTATATATATATATATATATATATATATATATATATATATATATATATATATATATATATATATATATATATCTATATATATAAAAATAAGTTGTCTGTGTGTGGATCTGTGGATCAGGTGACGTCATGTTTCGGCTGACGTCATGAAATTAGTTGCCATCATTTTTGCTTTGAAGGTGACGTCATTCAAGTTATATAAGACATATGTTCGCCGTCATGTTTCGGCTGACGTCATGAAATTAGTTGCCATCATTTTTGCTTTGAAGGCGTGACGTCATTCAAGTTATATAAGACGTATGTTCGCGTAGAATTCTATTAATGTTTAAGTTTATAATGACTGATGAAGATGCTCAAAGAGTCTATGCCAAAAAACTTGCTGCTGATAGAGAAAGTCAGAAAAGAAAGCGTGCCGAGGAACTACCAGAGCAACGCGAAAGCAGACTTGCTGCTAAAAGAGAAAGTGAAAAAAGAAGGCGTGCCGAGGAATCAAAAGACCAGCAGGGAAACAGGCTTGAGGCTGATAGAGAAAGAAAGAACAGAAAGCATGCCGAGGAACTACCAGAGCAACGCAGAAGCAGACTTGCTGCTAAAAGAAAAAGTGAAAAAAGAAGGCGTGCCGAGGAAGTACTAGAGCAACGCAGATGCAGACTTGCTGCTAAAAGAGAAAGTGAAAAAAGAAGGCGTGCCGAGGAATCAAAAGACCAGCAGGGAAACAGGCTTGCTGCTGATAGAGAAAGTAAGAAAAGAAAGCGTGCCGAGGAATCAGAGCAATCTGAAAGTTATCGCCTGGCATTCAGGTACAACCCAGTCGATGATTATAGCTTGAGTAGATGTGTTCAAATCGGGACAATGTCTAAAATTTGTCCCTATTGCAAGGCCTTGAAATTCAATGGTGAAACAATGGGAATGTGTTGCGCCTCAGGAAAAGTTAAACTTCCTCTATTGGCTGCACCACCAGAGCCATTGAAGACTTTCCTTACTGGAACTACGTCAGAATCTAAGCTTTTTTTGTCAAAAATCTGACAATACAACTCATGTTTCCAAATGACGTCGTTTGGAGCCCAAATCGAAAATCCAGATCAATTTATGTCTACTTTCAAAGTAAAAGGGCAAATTTATCATAAAGCAGGGTCCCTTCTACCATTCTCAGGCGAGAATCATAAATTTTTACAATTGTACTTCATCAGTGATAGAAATTCTGAATTGAATGCACGTTGCGAAATTTCTCCCAACGTTGAAAGGACAATCGTTTCCCAATTGCAACATCTTTTCCACGAAAATAATAAGTTAGTGCGTCTGTTCAAAACAGCCATCGATTTGATGCCTACTGATACTCATAAAATTGTTATTTCCGCTGACAAAACGCCTCCTGGCCAGCATGTGCGTAGATACAATGCTCCGACTATCGACGAAGTGGCAATCGTTATGGTCGGTGATCAGTTTTTACCTCGAGATATTATTCTACATAAGCGAAACGCTCAGTTGTTAAGAATTGCTGAAACTCATCGATGCTACGATGCCCTACAATATCCTATCATTTTTTGGAATGGAGCCGACGGCTATCACTTTAATATTAAATTGATGAATCCAGCCACTAACAAAGAAATGAATAAGAAATGCAGTGCAATGCATTATTATTCCTATAGACTAATGATTCGGCAGGATGAAGAAAATTATATTTTAAAATGCCGTGAATTGTTTCACCAATTTATCGTTGATATGTATGCTAAAATTGAATCAGAACGTTTGCTATATATCCGCCTGAATCAGACCAAGCTCCGCTCTGAACAATACATTCATTTGCGAGATGCAGTTATAAATGACGGTAATACCACAAACGTTGGAAGATTAACAATTTTACCTTCGTCATATGCTGGCAGTCCCCGTCATATGCATGAATATGCTCAAGATGCTATTGCGTATGTTCGTCTCTATGGTCGTCCAGATTTATTTATTACATTTACATGTAATCAATCTTGGGACGAGATACTGCAGCTTTTACTTAAAGGACAATCGGCGGTTCATAGGCATGACATTACGGCACGCGTCTTCCGGCAAAAGTTGAAATCACTGATAAACTACCTTGTAAAACATGAAGTGTTTGGGTCAGTGCGATGCTGGATGTACTCAGTGGAATGGCAAAAACGAGGTTTGCCACACGCACATATACTAATCTGGCTACATAAAAAAATTACTTCAAACGAAATTGATGATGTGATTTCCGCTGAAATACCTGATAAAAATGTCGATAAGGGGTTACATGATATTATTGTAAAAAATATGATACATGGACCTTGCGGTGCACTTAACGAAAATTCACCATGCATGGCCAAAGGAAGGTGCACAAAGCAATATCCTCGACTATTAGTACCCAAAACAATTACTGGCAATGATGGTTACCCACAATATAGAAGAAGATCTACTGAAGATGGCGGTAAAACAGCAATAATAAAGAAGCGTAACGGTACCACCATCGAAGTAGATAACCAGTGGGTTGTTCCATATTCCCCTTTATTATCAAAAACATTTAATGCACACATAAACGTTGAATACTGTAACTCCGTAAAGGCAATCAAATACATATGTAAATACGTCAACAAAGGCAGTGACATGGCAGTTTTTGGCTTGCAGTCCGAAATCAAAGATTTCGATGAAATCGTAGAATATCGGGCTGGAAGATACATAAGCAGTAATGAAGCTGTTTGGCGAATTCTTTCATTTCCGATACATGAACGTAGTCCAGCTGTTGTTCACTTAGCGGTACATTTACAGAATGGTCAACGTGTTTATTTCACGGAAACCAACGTGCAACAAAGAGTCCTGAATCCACCGGATACAACATTAACAGCTTTTTTTTCGCTTTGCAAAAATGATTCTTTTGCAAAAAAACTGCTGTATACTGAAGTGCCTTCGTATTACACGTGGAATACTAAAAATAAAGTATTTGAACGTGGAAAACAGGGTAAGTCAGTCGACGGCCAACCTACCATCTTCAAAGATACCACGATAGGAAGACTCTACACCGTTCACCCCAATCAACATAAATGCTTCTTTCTACGCCTGCTTTTGGTGAATGTACCCGGTCCGACATCCTTTGAGTATTTGAGGACTGTAAATGGTACTATACATGACACTTACCGTAGTGCATGCCAAGCTCTGAATTTATTGGAGAATGACCAACACTGGGATAACTGCATCAATGACGCGTGCGAAACGTCAACCCAAAGTCAAATTCGTGCATTGTTTGGCATCATTTTAACAACTTGCTCTCCATCAGCTCCTACAGATTTATGGGAAAAATATAAGTCAAAAATGTCCGAAGATATACTTCATCGAAAACAGTTAGAGACGTCAGACATGACTTTTGATTTTACACCAGAAATTTATAACTACACTTTAGTTGTTATAGAAGATTTTTGCATAAGTATGGCAAACAAACCTCTTCAGGGTTTCGGAATGCCTTCACCTAACCGTATCGCTGCTGTTTCGACATGTGTAGAATTGGATCGTGAACAAAGTTACAGTACGAGTGATCTATTGTCGTATGTACAAAATAACATTTCCAAGTTAACGTCGGAACAAAAAGACATTTATGATACGATAATGCATTGTGTCGATAACAACGTTGGAGAAATTTTCATTTTGGATGTGCCAGGAGGTACTGGTAAAACGTTTGTGATAAAACTGATTCTGGCATCAATTCGATCTAAAAATGATATAGCGTTGGCAATTGCGTCGTCCGGAATAGCCGCAACATTGCTGCCTGGTGGAAGAACTGCTCATTCCGCTTTGAAATTGCCTCTGAACTTGCATTCTACAAAAACTCCCACGTGCAATATTTCCAAATCATCTGGGATGGGTAAAGTATTGCAGCAATGCAAACTTATTATTTGGGATGAGTGCACAATGGCACACAAAAAATCGCTCGAGGCTCTGGATCAATGCTTGAAAGATTTGCGAGGGAAGTCGAAACCCTTTGGCAGCACCTTAATATTGCTTGCGGGAGATTTCAGGCAAACATTACCTATAATACCTAGATCAACTCCTGCAGACGAAATGAATGCTTGCCTGAAAAATTCTAATTTATGGGCACACGTAAAAACATTAAAATTAACTACAAATATGCGTGTCCGATTGCAAAACGATGACTCTGGTCAAACATTTTCAGATCAATTGCTGGCAATGGGAAACGGAAAGCTCCCAGTAGACTCAATTTCAGGACGTATACAACTACCTGCTGATTTCTGTAATTTAGTGACGTCCAAAAAAGAATTGATTGAAAAAGTATTTCCGAATATTCTAAAAAATTATAAAAATAATAAATGGCTAAGTGAAAGAGCGATTCTCGCACCCAAAAATATAGACGTCCACGAAATCAACAATATTGTTTTGACCAAGATTCAAGACCATGCAGTCCTTTACAAGTCAGTCGACACAGTTTTGGAACCAAATGAAGCGGTTAATTATCCATCTGAATTTATAAATTCCATAGATCTTTCAGGGTTTCCACCACACGTGCTACAACTAAAAATAGGCGTACCAATAATACTTTTAAGAAATATAAACCCACCAAAGCTTTGCAATGGCACTCGACTTGCCGTAAAAAAAACAATGGAAAACCTAATAGAGGCCACAATCCTGACAGGGCCTTTTGAGGGTGAGGCTGTTCTTATTCCTCGCATTCCCATGATTCCAACAGATCTGCCTTTTCAATTTAAAAGATTGCAATTCCCAATTCGATTAGCATTTGCAATCACCATTAACAAAGCTCAAGGTCAATCATTAGAAAAATGTGGTATTGATCTTAATACTGATTGTTTTTCCCATGGACAATTGTACGTTGCATGTTCGAGGGTCGGTAAACCTGACAATCTATTTATATGCAGCGAGAATTGGACAGCGAAGAATGTTGTATATTCGCAAGTTTTGCGCAGTTAATTTGTATTTCGGAACCAAATGAAGCGGTTAATTATCCATCTGAATTTTTAAATTCCATAGATCCTTCAGGGTGTCCACCACACCTGCTACAACTAAAAATAGGCGTACTAATAATACTTTTAAGAAATATCAACCCACCAAAGCTTTGCAATGGCACGCGACTTGCCGTAAAAAAAAAACAATGGAAAACCTAATAGATGCCACAATCTTGACAGGGCCTTATGAGGGTGAGGCTGTTCTTATTCCTCGCATTCCCATGATTCCAACGGATCTGCTTTTTCAATTTAAAAGATTGCAATTCCCAATTCGATTAGCATTTGCAACCACCATCAACAAAGCTCAAGGGCAATCACTAGAAAAATGCGGTATAGATCTTAATACAGATTGCTTTACCAATGTACAATTGTATGTTGCATCTTTGAGGGTCGGTAAACCTGACAATCTATTTATACGCACAGACAATGGGACAGAGAAGACTGTTGTATATTCACAAGTTTTACGTAGTTAATTTGTATTGTATCTATCTATTTATCTATCTATATAAAAACGAGTTGTGTGTATGCATGTTTGTTTGTTTGTAAAAAGAGCGTTTGCATATGACGTCATTATTAGTACATACGGCTTTGTATATGGACAGACAATGGGAAAGCCAAGAATGTTGTATATTCGCAATTTTTACGTAGTTTGAAACACATATATAAATCTATCTATATTCACAGGTGGGACACAGGGACACAACTACAATGGCGCGTAACTACAATGGCGCGTAACTAATATGGCGCGTAACGACTTACGCGCGCGGGGGGGCTTGGGGGGGCGCGAAGCGCCCCACCAACTAGGTGTTGGGGTGGCGCGAAGCGCCACCCCAACAGCTAGTATATATATATAAATAAGTTGTCTGTCTGTGGATCTGTGGATCAGGTGAGGTCATGTTTCTGTGTAGACTGACGTCATGAAATTAGTTGTCGTCATTTTTGTTATGACGATGCTTAGTATATTGTAAAACACATTAATTTGGTTAATAATATACCATTTAAAACACCAAAATGAACATGCTGGAGTAGTCACTCGGTGAGAGAGGGTGTCAGAACGGAGAATGAAGGTCCCAGGTTCAAATCCTGGTTAGGCTAAAAAAGGTAAAAAACTAAAAACTAAAAAAAACTGAAAAAACTAAAAAAAGGCAAAAACTACAAAAAAAACTAAAAACTAATAAAAAAAATAAAAAAGCAGAAAAAAACTAATAAAATTAAAAATAAAAATAAAAAAAAAATAAAAAAGATAAAAACTAAAAAAAAAGTAAAAAGAAAAAACGAAAAAAAACTAAAAAAGCTAAAAAAAAAGGTAAAAACCAATAAAAAACTAAAAAGAAAAAAAGGTAAAAAACTAAAAAAAAATTTCATCTAAAAAACTAAAAAAAACTAAAAAAGGTAAAAACTAAAAGAACTAAAAAAGAAAAAAAAAACTAAAATAAGGAAAAAAAAAACTGAAAAATAAAGGAGAAAAAGAAAACTAAAAAAATATAAATAAAAATAAAAAAACTAGAAAGATAATAACTTCAAAAAAAAAACTAAAAAGAAAAAAGAAAAAAACTAAAAAACCTAAAAAAAGGGCAAAACCAATAAAAAAAACTAAAAGGAAAAAAAGGGAAAAAATTAAAAATTTATTTCATCATATACCAATTCAAAAACGAATGTATACCGGGATGACGACCGGGACACAGGGAATATAAATGACACAACTACAACGGGGACGCCGGGGGCACAGGGGGATATAAATGACGACCGGGACACCGGGACACAAGGAATATAAATGACGCCCGGGACGCTCAAAGAGAAATCACAGACTGGGACACCGGGACACAAATGACGACCGGGACACAGGGAATATAAATGACGACCGGGACACAGGGACATAACTACAAAGGGGACGCCGGGGTGCACACTGGGATATATAAATGACGATGGCAACTCAGGGAATGGTCGATTAGCAATCACCATCAACAAAGCTCAAGGGCAATCATTAGAATCATGAGGTATAGATCTGAATACGGATTGTTTTCCCATGGACCATTATATGTTGCATGTTCAAGGGTCGGTAAACCTGACAATCTATTTATATGTACAGACAATGGGACAGCAAAGAATGTTGTATATTCGCAAATTTTACGTAGTTAAAAACATATATATATATATATATATATCTATCTATATTCACAGGTGGGACATAGGGACACAACTACAATGGCGCGTAACTAATATGGCGCGTAACGACTTACGCGCGCGGGGGGGCTTGGGGGTGGCGCGAAGCGCCCCCACCAACTAGGTGTTGGGGTGGCGCGAAGCGCCACCCCAACAGCTAGTATATATATAAAAATAAGTTGTCTGTGTGTCGAGAGACGTCATGTTTGTGCATCGACTGACGTCATGTTTGTTGATTGACGAAATTACACACCGGGACATCGGGACACAAATGACGACCGGGACACCGGGACATAGGGAATATAAATGACGACCGGGATACTCAAAGAGAAAGTGACCGGGACACAAGGAATGTTCGATTAGCAATCACCATCAACAAAGCACCGGGACACAAATGACGACCGGGACACAGGGAATATAAGTGACGACCAGGACACTCAAAGAGAAATTACAGCCCGGGACAACGGAAAACAAATGACGACCGGGACAAAATGACGACCGGGACACCGGGACACAGGGAATATAAATGACGACCGCGACACTCAAAGAGAAATTACAGACTGGGACACAAATGACGACCGGGACACAGGGAAACAACAACAACGGGGACGCCGGGGGGCACAGGGGGATATATAAATGACAATTGGGACACAGGGAATGTTCGATTAGCAATCACCATCAACAAAGCTCAAGCGCAATAATTAGAATAATGAGGTATAGATCTGAATACAGATTGTTTTTCCCATGGACAATTATATGCTGCTTGTTCAAGAGTCGGTAAACCTGACAATCTATTTATATGTACAGACAATGGGACAGCCAAGAATGTTGTACATTCGCAAGTTTTACGTAGTTAAAAATATATATATATATATATATATATATATATATATATATATATATATATATATATATATATATATATATATATATATATATATCTATATTCACAGGTGGGACACTGGGAAACAACTATAATGGCGCGTAACGACTTGCGCACGCGGGGGGGCTTGGGGGCCACCAACTAGGTGCTGGGGTGGCGCGAAACGCCACCCCAACAGCTAGTATATAGATATATGTATGTATAATATGATATATATATATATATATATATATATATATATATATATATATATATATATATATATATATATATATATATATATATATATATATATATATACTGATGATATATCTAATATCATGTAATAATTATCAGTTTATCAGTATAATTTATCAATTTAATTCATCAGGATTTGTAATTTCGTTGTTTAATGCATAGCTATGATTAGTATATTATACTTAAAATGTGAATTTTTATTTGAGTTTTGTCTGCTTCTTTGTCCTTCCATTACGTTTATTGGATCAAAATAATATAGATTGTCTTGTTTTGTTTGTTTTGAACGAAAAATGTGGTTCAATTCCGCTTTCTAGGGCTATAATGAAAGAAAGATTGAAATGGCTAGGCCACGTTCTGTGAATGAAGGATGACAGATTGCCCAAGATAGTCCTTTTTGGCCAACCGATTTGGTCTACATGGACAGCAGGTCGTCCTCGTCTGGGGTGGGAGGATTTCATAAATAAAGATTTAAAGGAAAGGAGAACTTCCTGGGAAGGTGTAAAGAGGGAAGTCTTGAATAGATTAGGCTGGAGGAGGAGCATGTGTAGCAGTGTTGGCCTCAGGTGGCTTGGTGTTGTGGTGAGTTGTTAATAGTAGTAGTAGTTTTTTTTCTTCCTTTTTTACTCCAGTTGATGAACGCATATGAATGTGTAGCCAAAATATTTGAATTCTAACCTTTATTATTTCAAAGGGGAATGCCAAAAGATATTTTTTTCATTATTTTATTAAGATATTACATCACTACCTCTTTAGTTCTGGTTTTGCTTTGACAACTTTTCGGTACTGAAGAAACAGAAAGTATTCTACATAGTTTGGGATAAGGGCAGTCTCTTTTTTTACTTAATTTTAATCCCGTTTAATTTATTTGATTTTTACTGAATTCCATAAAATGTAGAAGTAGTTAATTTATAAATCCCCCTATCCTCTTCTCGATTTGCACCCTTTTACCTTTAACTTTTCCATATATCAATTTTCGTTCTATTCTAGAGGATGAGTTACAGTTGCGACCGACTATCTCCTCATTCGATTGGGAAAAAGCGAGTCGTGAGGTATCACTGTTTGAAGATGCATTGAAAAATCACTTTTTTGTGAAGAAATACCCCACCATCAAAGGAATGAACAAGAACATTTTCTTTTTAAGTCATGATGTATTTGAAAAAGAGGTACGGACTCTACGAAGTGTCGTAAGAAGACATTGTGTAAGAATGGAAACATTGTCCAAAAACTCCCAAATTACAAACTTTATTGCCACTCTACTGCCCATAAGGAGAAAAAAGAATTAAAAATTGCTCGCCATCTAGGGGAAATTATAAGCACTATTTGACGAACCAAACATCTCTTCTTCAAGAATAGTTTTATGACTCAAACCTTTTTGTAGTACCCTCTTATTGATACAGTTCGGCGTGCCTTGCTTTTTGTTCGTCCACAGATAGATGCCAAACCAGCTCATTGTTTGACAGTCTTTCATCTTTTATTCATAAAATCATACCTAACCATGTTAAAACTGCTCTTTGGTAATTCCAGAATTTATCTTTTTCAAAAAAGTAAAGACCTATATTAAATGGAAGACGTGGAAAAATTAGAAGTATTTTAAGAGGGAAATTAGGACAGCACTTCATATCTAAAACAAACACAAATAATTGTCAATGAACAAATGAAACTCAAAACGAACCGAAAGTACAACTAATAGTCCAGTCAAACTAAATCTTACTGTAATTTTAAAACTGTTTAGTTGAAACTTTCATGGAATGCTAAAAGGACTTTAGAACCTAATAAAAGGCATTGCTTTGTTTTAGGCCGTCTAAAGGGTGGATCTAAAATGTTTTAGGAAAGCCTTAGCGCATAAGTTGAAACTATCACGGAAGGGGACGTATAGCTAAATAAAGTGATTAGTGCTATGTTTGGCAATAACACTGATGCAGTTAAGGTAGAAAGTGAGGTTAGCATCTGGTTTTATATTAAATCAGGAGTTAAACAGGGCTGTGCTCTATCTTCCTTTATATGGATCATCCTGATGGACTTAGTCTTAAGGAGCACAGGAAAGGCAATGGGAGACCATGGAATCAAATGGTGAGGAAAACTCTCCTGGACCTAGATTATGCTGATAATTTAAGCATCCTACACGAAAGTGTGAGTATTTTGAATATTGAAAGCTACAATATTGGATTTCCAATATTGGAATATTGGAAGCTACAGTGATGACAGTGGTCAAATATGGCTCTGAAGCATGGGCACTCTGAAAAGTGGATGAAGATTTACTAGAAGTTGTCCAGAAAAATTGCCTACGGATTTTTCTCTGCTGACCGACCATATTTCAAACAGTAGGCTGTACGGAAAATGTGGTTCAATTCTACTTTCCAGGGCTATAATGAAAAAAGGCAGAGATGGCTAGGGCACGTTCTGCGGCTGAAAGATGACAAATTGCAGAAGGTTATCCTTTTTCGGCCAACCGTCTAGGGCTAAACCGAAAGCAGGTTGTCCTCGTTTTGGGTGGGAGGATGTCATAAAGAAATATATAAGGAAATTAGCAGTTCATGGGAGGGTGTAAAGAGACAGGCTTTGAATAGATTTGGATGGATGAGGAGCGTGCGTAGCTGTGTTGGCCTCAGGTGGCTTGGTACTGCGGAGAGCTGTTAGTAGTAGTAGTAGTAAAACACACTAGCACTAGTAGCAGTATATTTGATGTATATGTTGAATACTTAATGGTAACAAATTGAAACTTCGATCAAATATTTTACTAAATCACAACACTCATGTTTCGATCGAAGATATTAGAAGGCGTTTTGGCATTGTATCCTGAATAGCTTAAGCTGAAGCTTTAAGGGACTTTATAACTAAGTTGTAGGATACTATGTGTAGGCACCCTTTCAAAGTGCTCATAAGTAATATCTCAGTAATAGCAACGATTATAAAGTCGGAACTTTAATAATATTAAATTTTCGTAATATTGCTCCTTCTACTACTATTGCTAATGTTGAGGGTATTAGTTAATTTTTCAGGGAACAGTGAGGGTGTTGTTAAAATAAATCAAAACACACCATGTGCATTTAGTTGATAAAAAGCTTGTATTTGTAATACCTCAGCAAAAGCTTAAGGTTCAATAGTATCTCCTAAGGACCAGAAGATAATTTGCACTTTATAGAAAACAAAATACATTTTAAATGTTCTCTCTTTTTTAATTCTGTTTGATCCAGTAACATTAAGACTTTCAAGAATGGATATCATTATGCATATTAAGCTATCAATCCACATAATTATGTTCATTTTTTCAGTAATCTTGGTTATGATGGTGATTTACCCAAAAATAATTTTTTGATATTATGCAAGATATAAACACACAGAAACGAGGATTATTTTCGGCAAAATACAAATTATGTTCTGCTTTTGAAAAGATTTAATTAAATAATTAAAAAAACATTTTTTTTTAACTGCAAGTAAGGAGCGATATTAAAACTTAAAACGAACAGAAATTATTGCGTATATGAAAGGGGTTGTCGCCTCCTCAACGCCTTGCTCTTTACGCTAAAGTTTGACTCTTTCTCACAATTAAAAAAAAAGGTTTTTTTAAACTGAGAGTAAGGAGCGACATTAAAACTTAAAACGACCAGATATTACTCCGTGTATGAAAGGGGCTGTTACTCCCTCAACGTCCCGCTCTTTACGCTAAAGTTTTACTCTTTCTCTCAATTCTACTTTATTAAACAGTAAATAACTTTAGAGTAAAGAGCGGGACATTGAGGGAAGAACAGCCCCTTTCATACACGGAGTAATTTCTGTTCGTTTGAAGTTTTAATGTCGCTCCTTACCCTCAGTTAAAAAAACTTGTTTTTTTTGTTTAGTTTCTGAACGTTTTTGAATTAATGCATGTTTTTATTTTGGCCCTCCGCATATTAATAATTAAAGCGAAATTTGCGTATTATTTTTTTTTTCTAAATGGCTTTCTCTTAGTTTTGATCAGACGATTTTGAGAAAAATGGTGGGTGAGGAGGCCTAGTTGCCCTCCAACTTTTTGATTACTTAAAAAGGAAACTAGATTTTAAAATTTTTAACGAACGTTTTTATTAGTAAAAAAATACATAACTTACAAATTAACTTGCGTAACGAACTTCTATATTCGTATATTTTTATTATGTATGAGGGGGTTTGCCCTCTCATTAATACCTCACACTTTACTAAAGCTTTAATTTTGTCCCAATTCTTTAAGATTGACCCCTGAATCACAAAGGCTGTAGAATAAATAGTTGAAATTACTAAAAATACTTTAGCGTAAAGAGCGAGCTATTTAGGAGGATCCCCCATATGCGTAATAATCTCTGTTCGTTTTGTTTTAATGCTGGTTCTTACTTTCAGTTGAAAAAACTTTTTCATATTTATTTTTTCATTGTTTTCCGTTAGAATGAGCACTTTCGTGACGTTCTAGGACCACTCGGTTGATACGATCACCCCTGGGGAAAAACAAACAAACAAACAAACAAATAAACATGCACCCGTGATCGATCTTCTGGCAAAAAATGCGAAGTTCCACATTTTTGTAGATAAGAGCTTGAAACTTCTACAGTAGGGTTCTCTGATACACTGAATGCGATGGTGTGATTTTTGTCAAGATCATATGACTTTTAGGGGATGTTTCCCCCTATTTTTCAAAACAAGGCAAATTTTCTCAGGCTTGTAACTTTTGATGAGTAAGACTAAATTTGACAAAAACTATATATTTCATATCAGCATAAAAATTCAATTCTTTTGATTTATCTATTGATATCAAAATTCCATTTTTAGAGTTTCGTTTACTATGGAGCCGGGTCGCTCCATACTGCAGTTCGTTACCACGAACTGGTCGATTGTACTTTTTAAAACAGTAAAAATCTAATAAAACAATAAAAACTCCTCCCTCAACGTCCCGCTCTTTACTCTAAAGTTATTTACTGTTTGATAAATTTAAAAAACTTTTTTTAAAATTTAATTTCTGAACGTTTTTGAATTAATACATGTTTTGATTTTGGCTCACCGCACATGAATATTTAAAACAAAATTTGCATATTATTTTTTTTTCAGCTACATGGCTTTCTCATAGATTTGATCGGATGATTTTGAAAATTGGAGTTGCCCTCCAATTTTTGGTTACTTAAAAATACGACTGTAACTTTTTATTTTTTACGAACGTTTTTATCAGCAATAAATATACGTAACTTACGAATTAACTAACGTAACGAACTTCTATATTTGTATATTTTTATCATGTATATGAGTGGTTCGTCCCCTCGTCAATACCTCGCTCTTTATGCTAAACTTAAATTTCGTCCCAATTCTTTAAGAATGACCCTGGATCCATTAAGGCCGTAGAATAAATAGTTGAAACTACTAAAAATACTTTAGCGGAAAGAGCAAGGCATTGTGGAGATGACGAACCTTCTTATATAATTAATATTTTCTGTTCTTTTTAAGTTTTAATGCGACTCCTTACTTCCGGCTGAAAAAACTTTTATTTATCTATTTTCTCATTGTTTTTTTCATTAATGCTAGCAAATCCTGTGCCCCTTCGTCGAAATTTTCTTCCCTCATGATAAACTCCTTTATGGAAAGATCAACCCACGTCACCCCTTCCCCCGATCCACCCCCATCCCAATGCGAAAAATCCCCCCTGAAAACGGCTGTACACTTCACAATAAACGTTAGTATATGTAAACAATTGTCAAAGTTTGTAACTTGCAGCCCCTCCCCCGGGGACTGTGGGGGATTAAGTCTTCTCCAATGACATAGTTATTAGGCTTTTCGACTATACTGAACGGAATGGCTGTCTCAAAATTTTGATCTAGTGACTTTGGGAAAAACTGAGCGTGGGAGGGGGCCTAGGTAACCTCCGATTTTTTCGGTCACTTAAAAAGGGCACTAGAACTTTTTAATTTACGTCACAATAAGCCCTCTCGTGACATCCTAGGACAACAGGGTCGATGCGATCACCTCGTGGGAAAAAAAACAACAAAATACAAATAAACACGCATCCGTGATCTGTCTTCTGGCAAAAATTTACGAATTCCATATTTTTGTAGATAGGAGCTTGAAACCTCTACGGTAGTGTTTTTGGATACCCGGAATCTGATGGTGTGATTTTCGTTAATATTCTGTGACATTTAGGGGGGTGTTTCCCCCTCTTTTCCAAAATTGGGCAAATTTTCTCAGGCTCATAACTTTTGATGGGTAAAACTAAACCTGATGAAACCTAAATATTTAAAATCACTATTAAATTTGATTATTTTGATGTAACTATTGGTATCAAAATTCAGTTTTTTAGAGTTTCTGTTATTATTCAGCCGGGTCGCTCCTTACTAGTTTTTACTGTTTTTGCTACTACCACTATAATTTGCAGCATGAACCAAATTCTAATCCCAATGACCTATATCATTTAGTTTTTGTGAATAAAGTTTAAATATACTTTTGTACTAAGACTTTCTTTTTTTTTTTGGAGCTTTCAACTCTTCGCATAAAATAATGCCTGCATTTTGTTCTGATTAAATAAAAAAAAGTTTTAATTCTAGGTTGAAACTCTCCGATGAGTTTAGTCTTGGTAAGAGTAAACTTGATGAAACTTATATGCTTAAAATCAGCATTAAAACTTGATTCTTTAGATGTAACTATTGATATAAGCATTCCTTTTTTAGAGTTTCGGTTACTATTGAGCTGGGTCGCTCCTTACTACTGTTCGTTACCAAAACTGTTTGATGCGGGTAGTGTAGCCCTACTCCTTCATGTTTCACTTCGTTTTGAGTTTGACTCAGTTATTGTTGTGATTTCTGTTCATTTTCTAGTTCACTTATTTATTGATAGTGATTTGAGGTAGTTAAACGCGTAAATAATTATTATGACATTGTTTTGCTTATCTTTGGTTTAATATAGCTCTTTATTTTTCTCTAAAAACTTTATCTTGGGAAAAAACTGTTTTCTTTAATTGGTGATAAACCATATTTAAATCTTGGAATCCATTTGTTGTTCCTGAAGTAAAAAATTTAAATTATGCATTAAATTAAATAAAAGAACTTACCACAGAAGCAGGAAAAGAATTAACATTGTATTATAAATTTAAAATTATAAAAAAAATAATAATAATAACATTAATATTTAATTTTAGGACGAGGAGCAGAAGTCTATGTTCAATCAGCACGAAGCCGAGATAGCTTTGAACTTAGCAAAGTATCTTACAAAGCAGGACTATTCACAACAGCAAATTACTATTTTAGCTACATGCTCAGGGCAGCTATTTTATTTGCAGAAGGTAATCTATTTAAATCCACGCTTTCTCTTACCCCATGCTCTACTCACCTTCTTACAAACTTTCCTTTTTTTATTTAAATATAAATTTTGTTACGACACTAATTGCATTTAGTACACTTAAATGATACTTCCTCTTAGGTCCAAGTCTCAGGTCCAGTTATATCCGGTCTTATGTCCAGTTATCCAAGCTCCTGTTCACTCTTTGACCAGCTTTTATAAGTTTTACTTTTTTATCTTAACTTTATTTTAATTAAGAATAATATATTTCAAATTTAATAAAAACTAATAAATACTAATTGTTGCTCGTCATAATCCATGCTTTCTCTTACCCCACGCTCTACTTACCTTCTATAAAACTTTCATTTTGTTTTTATTTAAATATAGGTTTTGTCCAGACATTAATTGTAGTTAGTACACTTAAATGATACTTCCTCTTAGGTCCAAGTCACACACATTTATCCAAGCTCCTGCTCACTCTTTGACCAGTTTTACTTTTTTTTATCTTAACTTTATTTTGAATAAGGCTAAAGATCCCCCAAAACTTAAATCATTCATCTTTGTGTCCGAAGTTCAAGCCTAAATAGTTTAACACAAGAAACTCAAATTGCCGAATAAGGAATTTACTAAGCTCTAACAAGGTACCTTAAACTAGTTGCCACCCACAATATGGAGATCAACTTTAAGTCAAGCTCATCCAGCAAAACGATATTTTTTGAGAGTTTCTAAGACTTTTCAATGCTGTTATTTGATAACTCAGGGACTTCTGCTTTCAAGAAACTCAATATTTTTTCACATCTTACAATTTAAAAAACTTAACAATTACGTGTTTTGCTAGCTCATGACCTTCAACATTCAGGTATCTCCTCTTTTGTTACAAGTTTACACTTCAAGATCTTGTCATTTTACAATTTAAAATCTGTGACTTCATTTATTGTATTATCATCTGATATTTCAGCTTGGCGTTTTGAGGCTTTAAATTCTCAAAATTTAATAAACAAAAGCTAATAAAGTTCAAGAAAGCCGAACGTTTTCTTAATAATTTTGGACATTTAGATCCTACAATTTTACCAGTCAAAGGCCAAATCTGTCAATAAACACATCTTGTTTCACAAGGTGTGAAAAATTACCTGATTGATAGATCATTAGAATTCAAGAGGGATGCAAAGAAAGTGGAGAAATCATTGAAATTGAACTAAGGAATTCTGAAATGGAGACCATACATAAGATTACCGAGGACCGGGAGGTTGCAGCTAGATGGCATAATAGTAAAATACTGAACTGTTATGCTAATACATGGAGAGAGAGTGGTCAACTTTGTCTTGTCCTACTTAAAGATAGGAACTGGGCTACAGTTAGTGATAATGAGAAAGTCAAACAGATGGGGGAGAACATTCTGAAAATATTTGAACCAGGATAGATCTCTATGAAAAAACTCTGAGGAAAATGAAAAAGTATTTGAATCCTTAATTGTGAAGATAGATTTATTTTATGAGGAAGAAATAGCGACTAGAAGGGTTAAAAAATAGTAGTGGCCCAGGTTCTGATTATGTGGCAAATGAATTTTTTAAATATGGTCGCTATGAGGTTAGAAATAAGTTAATGAAGATTGTGAATATTATTTTGAGAAAGGGGTAAGGACCTAATAATTTAAGGAAAACCCTAATTAAACCCCTATATAAAAGAGGTGATAAGAGTGAGTGTGGCAGCCATGGAAGCATTAGCCTGTGTAGCATTTGACTATTTATAGTTTATTTATAAGCCCAAGCACCTAGAATAAATACAAAATATAAGCACAAGCAAGCAATTTTAGGCACAACATAAGCATAAACAAGCGGGTTAGTCCATAATGCTGCATCTCCCTTCTTTTCATGAAAGGCGGTCTGCCTACAAATCCGGCCTTTTAGGTGGCCCAACCACTCTGCCGCTGCAGGTATGCGGCATCGCCTTTGATGTAGTGGTAGGGGATTTAGTCCCTGTGGCTGGGCAGTCGGGAGCGGCATTTTCAGGCGTAGACACGATGGTTGGTGGGACAAGGGGTGGGTCAGAAGGTTCACCTTCTTCTCTTGGTAACGGAACATTTCTTGCCGAGGTTTCGATGTCTTTGCGGATTGGCTGGGGTGATTCGGTTAAGATGGGCTGGGATATGTCATTGCTCTTGTCCTTTGTGGTGGACTGGATTCTGACCTCTTCCTTGGCTACGGGAAAGGAACGGCGGGAGGTATGGACTCTATTTCGTCGCAGCCTGGAACCGTCTTCTGTCTCCACTACGTATGATCTGGGATTCTCATGGCATGATATGATTTTCGCTTTGGTCCAGGGGCCGTTTGTTTTCTTCAGGATAAAAACTTGGTCTTCCAGTTGAGGTTCACGTAGCGGTTTCTCTTTGATTTCAGTTTTTGATGCAGTAAAACTATGTTCATTTAGTTTTTCTATGTAAATCATCAATCCCTGAAAAGTTTGAATAATACAGTTCTAAAAGTTTTTTTTTCTACGCTACTCTTGCCAGTAAAAATATCACTTCCTATTATCCAGGGTTTTTGCTCATTGCTTCCTTTTTTAAAAAACGATTTTTCTTCAAATAAAAACTGTCCGAGTTAAAGACTCGGTGGCAGTAATTTGTCTACATCGCATACATTAAATCGTACTTTATTACAGATTTAAATTATTAAAAATTTAAATTATTAAATATATTAATAAACACTAACAGACTTCTATGTTCTCAAAGAAGTCCAAGAGTAGTAAATACCAAGCAATAAAGTTCCTCAGGCTTGACTATTTAATTAATTAAATAGTTAATTCCTCAGGCTTGACTATACAATTAATGAATTGCGGTCATTTACCAAACACAATAATTTAAAAACTATTGGCAAAAAACTTAAAGTATTCAATACCATCAATGATCATCTTAATAATAAAATAGCAATATCCGATCACTATATTCACCGGTCACGAAATGTAAAAAGAGAAAAAGACAAAAAGCAGTATTACTATAATATTGAACCGGAATTAAAAGTAAAATCAGAAAATGAAATAAAAAAGAATAAAATTATTTCAGATTAAAATTTTTTTCAATCAAAACATATTTCAACTGCTGGAAATTACAATGAAGTGATGAATAAAGTATTCTAATAATCAAATAGAAGTTAATGATAAGGATGTTGATAAAAATCCACAAGTCATTCGAGATGTAACTGGTAGACAGAGTGTAAAAACAGAACGGAATATTGACATTTTGAATTCATTTATAACTAAACAAAAAAAAAACAACAGAAGTTCCAGATATCCAAGAGTATATGTTTAAAGAAGAAGAACTTGATAATAATCCAAGCATTTAATGGACTAGAGAAAATTCTCTTAAGGTTAATATTTCAAAAAATTCAAATGTAATTGATTTTGGACCACTTTTTGACTCTGTTATTCGATATTAAAAGAATAGAATGAATGATAGATATAGTTACAGAGTTCAATTTACAATAAGTGTAATATTTTATTCTCAGAAGAATAATGAAGAACTCGAACCTATTCATTATCATAGCTACTTCTTTATTTACAATAAGAATAGTGACATCAAATAAAGCCATCTAAATAGTAACCACATGAATGTACATATATTAGGAATAGAGAATATACCCAGATCAGGCTTACAATTTGAAAGAACCGATGGAATAGATTATCGAATGACAAGATTACCAAATTGTGTGGGAGGTGCTTATAAGGAATTCCCAGAATTTTTGAAAAACAAAAAAGCTTGCATTAATATAAAAAATAATGACAGTAAATGATTTCTTTGGTTAATAATCATTTATCTTCACTCAGCAAATGACAGACATGCTGGTAGACTATTAAAATATAAACACCAAGAAAATGAATTCGTTTTTAAAGGGATTACTAATTTTCTAATGGATAAACAAATACAAAGTAGAGACAATAGGGGAAATCTTTTCAAGACAGTGGAAATCAGTTCCGTGGATATTTCGGCCCTATGTCCAAGGGCCGTCTTCAGCACAATACAAGACTAAGAGAGAAACTATATATATATATATATATATATATATATATATATATATATATATATATATATATATATATATATATATATATATATATATATATATATATATATATGAACTTACATCAAATTGTGAGAGTTAAAACTAAATAATTAAAAACACTTTTTAAAACTTTTTTTTTTTTAAATAGCCCTAGCATCCTCACTTCAACGAAGTTCAACCAGATTAAGATTTTCCCTATTGTCTCTACTTTGTAATTGAAAGGCAGTGTGGTCTTGGTCGCTATTTTCTTCTAATGGATATTCAAGATATTTGTAAATTTGAAAACAAACATAATATAATTTTGTTTATTTGAAATAGGTGAAAATAAAGTGGTTAGAGCTCACATTTCTAAAACTAAGATCAATGGGAAAACAGCAACAAATGTGATTAATTTACTTTATTTTGATAATCAGTATGCTTTAATTAAAGATTTAAGTAGATTGTTATCATCACAGATTTCAAAACAAAAACAAAAATTTATCTATGAAAATTCTCTGGAAGACATTTCACACAAGAGCTAAAGTTTGAAAGACATTCTAAAAAGGATAACTGTGAAGATCGTGGCATCATTATGTGAAAAACAGGATCTAAAACTGAATTTTAAAAAAATAGCTAAATAAATGAAAGTACCTTACTATATTATAGCTAATTTTGAATCGTATAATAAAGAATTTAATCGAAAGAAAGGTAAAAAGATAATTGAAGTCGAAGAGGTAAAAAATGAATGTAGAAGAGGTAAAAAGACGATGCTGTATCCCATTTATTAATATTTGCCCCCTTTTTGGAGCTGTTCAGTCAAACTGACAGAAGAGCTATCCCCCAACTTTATTTCCGTTAGGTGCCCCTTCATGTGAATATTTTAAAAAACTTTTCCCCAAAAAATTTGTTTAAAAAAAATAAAGAGGTCCATTAATAAAAAAAATTTTAAATAAATTTAAATAATCCTCCAAACTCAAACTACCACAAATCACTATAAATAAATAAATGAAACTCAAAACGATGTAAGGCTGATAACCCCCCTACCTTCTCAATACCAGAAAATTATTTTTGCTTTACTGAAAACGAGGTACATTAATAAGAATTTCACTTTTTATTTTATTAAATAAAATTTATTAAAACCTTAAGGAATAAATATGAGCACATTTAAATTAAATTGAGAATCTGACGTCATTTGTTTTGTTTTACTTTTTCATAAGAGCACAAATTATGTTCTTTTCCTGAGAAGGTATGTGGGGTTATCAGCCCTACTCATGTTAATTTTCGCATGTTTTGATTTTAACTCGGCTATTAATTGTAATTTCTGTTCATTTCGAGTTGCATTTATTTATAGACTTTGATTTGTGGTAGTTTTACGATTGGAAAATTACTTGACTTTGTTTTTGCTCATTCTTGGCTTAATGGAGCTCTTTACTTTTGTGGAAAAGGATACTTAGTTAATTGCATAATAATGGGGTTGACATGCCCAATATCCCTAGGGACATAGTTGCTTGACCGTTCTACCGTGCTGAGCCAAATGGGAGTCTCAAAATTTTGACCAGATGTGTTTGAAAAATGAATGGACCTGAGAGAAGGCCTGCTTGCCCTTCCATCTCTTTTTACTCTTAGCGGCTCTGGGACTTTTAGCTTTGAATCTAATTAGCTCCTTTACATGTTTCAATGATATTTATAGTAATTATAGAGTAGTACTACCCGTGATATTGTGTGTATGCCCTTTTGAAACCCTGCATGTTTAGAGTTTTTACCGTTAATTAAAACCCCCTTTAAACTTTCCCTAAAATTTTCACTTTAATAAAAATGAGCCACATCCAATCTGAAGTTTATACGACCATCCGTTCCATTAGAAACTTTTATGCGCGGGGTTTAACTTACAACCCTTAACCCTGGGCTTTTGAGGGTTGTGTCAACCCTGAAGCCATTGTTCTGTGCTCCATAGATTATTGTGAAAAAAATGGGTATCTCATAATTTTGACCCGAAGTGTTTGAGGAAAAGAAGATGCTAGGGAAGGGGGCTATCTACCCTCCATCACTTATGACTCTATAAAACAATAACATTAGAACCATACAGTTCCAATCAAATGAGCATCCTCTAAAGTTCACAATACCATCTCTTTCACAAAAAGCTTATCTTCCCCTGGGGCATAACTTGCAATCCGTGCCCCCAGACACTTGGGGGTTGTATCAGCCCAAAAGGCCTTGGGCACTTATTTGTTATAGTCACCCCACTTAAATTTCCTCAAAATTTCCATCGGATGTATTTCAGGAAAATAGACCTTAAGGTGCGGGGACTAGTTTCCCTCTGATCATTTTGACTCTTAAAAAGGGCAGTCTATTTTCTGATATCCTATCCAATAAGCCTCCTCACAAGCTCACGCCACCGCCCTTTCCAATTCAACCTTGTATGCCCCCGGGCATAAGTTACAGTCCTTACCTTGAGGCTACTGGGGGGATGTCATCTTCAAATACACAATTGTCAGACCTTTCAACTACACTGGACAAAATGCCTACCTCAGAATTTTCGTTGGATGTGTTGGAGGGATGATGGACGTGGGGGATAGATACCCTTCGATCCCTTTGACTCTTAAAAAGGGCACTAGAACTTATGATTATCAATCCAATAAACCTCTCCCGAAGCTTATACGACCACTATTCTATAAAAAATTTATATACCCCCAGGGCATAACTTACAACCATTGCCCTGTTGGCTTTGGGGGGGATGTTGTCCTCAAAGACATACTTTCAGGACCTTTCAACTGCGCTGAACAAAATGTTTACAGGAAAATTTTCATTGGATGTGTTTGAGGCGATGATTAGCTTGGGAGGGTAGTTGCCCTTCAATTACTTTGAATCTTAAAAAGGGTGCGAGAACTTCTGATTACCAGTCTAATAAGCCCTCTCAGAAACTTATACAACCACATTTTCTATAAAAACCTTATATGCCCCCAGGGCATATTTTACAAACCTTGCCCTGAGGGCTCTCAGGAGAGGTGGTGTCATTCATCCTCAAAAACATAATATCTGGACCTTTCGACTAAGCTGAACTGAAAATTTTGACTGGATTTGTTTATGGCAACGATGGCCATACTTCCGAATCTTGTATGACCACCCTTTTTATACAAACTTTATATGTCTTCAGGGCACAACTTACAACCCTAGCCCTGAGGGTTGTTGGGGTGATCATTATCAAAGACATGATTTGTGGACCTTTGAACTACGTTGAAGAAGATGGTCATCAAAAATTTTGACTGGATGTGTTTGGTGAAATGTTGGGAATTGGAGGTGGGCTGGTTACCCTCCAACCACTTTTGGCTATTAAAAAGAGCACTGCCCTCCTTGATTTCCAACTAAAAGAGGCTTTCTTGTACGACAACTTCTTCTGTACGAATGCTCTGGTCTAAAAAAAAAAACAAGAAAATAAATCAATAGTACATTGCTATGAATAAATAATACCGACTTCGCTCTTGACTTAAGCAACACTATTACGCTGCCTTTGGAAGCAAGTGAAGGCTCTTGACAAGTTTTGAGGTAAGCCAAACCCTTTGTCGTTGTTGAAGGAATTTATTTTTGGCTTAAGAATGCTCTAGAACATGAAAATTATTGAATGCATGATTTTTTTTATTCATATTGGCATGCCCTAGCTGAGTGGATTGGTGCGCCGGATTTAGGATCCTTTAATCCTAGTGGACCCAATTATTTGGTTTGGGACGGGGGTCAGTGGCGTGACTCTGTATGCTCAGCTAGAGTCGACCCAGCTCTAAATGGGTACCTGGAGAAATCTAGGGAAGGTAAACACGAAGGGTGTGCCAAAGCACAAGATGGCTGGTCCCCATCCCCCATTGTATTTCCTGGCTGAAGGGTCTTGAGAGGGAGATCAGCACCGCCGGTTTGGACCTTAAGGGTCTAGTGCCGCGTCCTTTACCTTTTTATATGGGCATGTTACCCTAGGAACAGCCCTCACACACTCAGTCAGGCTTCTCTTTTAACTCTCTACTTCTTTCTTTGATTTTCTAAAATAAAAATTTGTTTAACTCAAATTTTATCTTTTTTTTCTGAATTTTTCTTTTTTACACTATTGAAACTTTATAAAAGCAAAAGTCTTGGAACATAAGCCATACTCCGTCCTATCTCTCTAATAAGCTCTTGTGTACTCCAGAACTACAATAGCTTTCTTTTTTATGTATAAATGCTAGTTGAAGAAAATTACAGTTCTGTGCAGACAGGCGAGAACTATCATCATAAATGACGCAACATAAGAAACTCTAAGCGTCAAATGCTTTTTTCGTCTTAACTGAAATAAGGCACCGAAAAACTTTTGGCTGTTTCAAAAATTTTGTCCGTTGTAATGGATTCTATTTTTGTAGCTCTACATCTTAATATATATTTAATCTTTTGCGTTGACGCATAAATTAAACGATAGAAAGTTTTATATTCTATAGGATATAAAACTTCTTACTATTTGCCCATTTTCAGCTTATTACTATGAAATGTTGTTCAGCGATTTTAGACCAACTTTTTAACCAATTCTAACTGAATCAAACTGCTGCTAAAAAAGTCCGAAGAATTAATCAGGCATTTGGGAAAGCCAGTGTTAATGAACACACTCTTTGACACTGATTGGTAAAACCTGGTTCTTGAGATTTGGATTTGAAAGATTAGTCCCGAAATGGTCAAGCCCGAGTAATTCCAGGCGAACATTTGAGGATTCTGGTCGAGAATGATTCATCACAATGCTTGGGATGACTGGGGTTCTGCTCCAATTTGATTTTTGATGGTTTAAAGCACCTTACGAGTGTCAACAAGCTTCAGAAGTTGGGGCGCTATAAGAATTGCCGAAAGAAACTTTCATATTTTGATGTCTGTTCTTCTTTGCTTTTGCGCAAGAAAAGCGGTTTGTTGTTAGATCGGATTGTCACGTTTGGTGAACATTAGATCTTATATGACAACAGTAGACGTTTAGGACTAATTAGATACTTATGAGCCTCCCAGGTGCTTTCCAAACAAAAATACCCATCAAAAGAGACCATTGTTACTGCGTGGTGGTCAGTGACTGGTGTGATATACTACAAATTTCGTCAGCCAGACCCAACCATCACTGCAGAGTCCTATTATAAGTATATCGATGAAATGTTCCAAAAATTATGTCAGCAACAGCCGGCACTGGTCAACAGAAGAGCAGAGATCCTGCACCGCAACAACGAGCATTCGTATGCTTCACGAATTCACTGTTCACAAAAATTAAGCAAATTAAGTGCTATCCTTTGCCATACCCTCCTTTCTCCCCAGGCCTCTCGCCGACCAACTTCAAGATTTTCATGAACTTCATTAACTCTCTCAACGGTCCAAACTCTGCTAATCTTGACGAGTCAAAACAGGCCTTCGCATACTTTATCAAATCCCAGGAACCCCAATTCTCTTGCTGAAGAAAATAATCAATTTGTGTTACAGTGGCAAAAAATAGCGAATCAAAAGACACTTATTTCGATTAAATTGGCTATATAGATTAGGACATTGGCTGTTCAACAATAAAGTTGCAATTTTAAGTCAAATAACCTCACCCTAGGCCATGAAACAAGTCCTGAAATAAAATCTTAGTATTTCTTGACAGCATAAGAAAGACCCAAAAAACACAAGATTAAAAATTCTTACTAATCTTTAGAATATGTTTGGTTATCAAATTTTTTTCAATCTGGGACTAATTACACTAGGGAGTTAAACACCTGACTTTTATAATATAATGGGCAGATGAAATTCATCCATAAATGAGTCTTTGCCCTGAGCTGGAGTCATAGTGTGGGCTTTAGTTCTTTACTCTTATAAAATCAGTTTATTCATAAAAAAACATAAAACGATTCTCCTGAAGAAAGGAAAAAAGAAAGAAAGATCTTAAAGGAGGATGATAAATTATGAAAAGAGAATAAAAGGCATTTAACTGAAAATTCAGGCAAAAGGTGTAACAAGCATAAACGCTATATTTGGAGCATCGGGAAAACTTCTCCTCTATCAATGTAAGCCCACTAGTCCTTCTTCAAAATAAAAAAAAATCAATCGAAATATATTTTCTAACTGAAGCTTTAAAATGTAGTTCTATATTTGTCGTCTTTTAGTAGGGACAATCTTTAGGACACCACCACAGAACGTTACTGCTTCCAAAAATGGGAGGCTAAATGTACAGTTTTGATTGATTGAATCTTTTGGCTGTCTCAAAATTTTCCACCTAAAGCAACTTAACCCTCATTGTGATGATATTTTACCACAAAATAGCAGGAAATGCCACTTTGCTGTGGCAAAATCCCTTAGCTGTCTAAGAAGAGCTCTATAATTCTGGATTTTCTTTTAGTTGATCCTTCACTTGATTTTCCAAAACAATTGGCTTATGATCACCCCGTGCGAAAAAAGGCATTTATTTGTGATCTGAATCCTCAAAAAAAAACTAATTTCCGCTATTTAGATTTTAATGTGAATTCTAAAAACCCTAAAAGAAGGAATTTTGATATCAATAAATATATAAAATAATCAACTTGTTCTGCTGATTTCAAATGTGTAAATTCAAATTTAATTAAATTTAAATATGCCTGTTAAAACAATTTTTTTTAGATAATATATCTATTTAAAAAAATATCTTTCACAAGCCTCGAAGGGTAAAATTTTCATTCGAAGTCATAAAACCCAAAAAACATAAATCATTAAAATTTCCACAACAGGGCACTTTGATAGGTTAAATTTTACAATATGAGTCTTGTCAATATTACTGGCATAAAGCATGCAAATTTTCGCTGGCTCGTAGCTGTCGATTGGTAACTTTCAACTTGATAAATATTTGATAATAGAAAATTTCATCAAAAATTTGATTGTATTATATTATAATACATTATTATAATAATATTATTATATTATTGTTATAATATTACATTGATTGTATTAGTATCATAAATTAAACTTTAATTCCTCTTTGGCTACAGTTTGTGCTCAGAAGCAATTGGATTGGTATTTCTAGTTCTGTAATTAATAGAATTACATTATTCAATAATAGAATAACTCCTTAATTGTTTAATGATTATGTAATGAAATTATCAATAACTCTATTGTTTAATGCTGTTTTTAGATTGTCAAATCATTTCTAACAAACATCTGTTTTTATTTATTATTTTATTTTTTTAGAAGCGAAAAGAATCCTCCAAAACCTAGACCGAAATTAAGATATCATAGCTTGGTAATCACCAAGAAGATGAGAATGGTATCATTATTCTTTGCCTGGTTAGGTCAAACAAAGACTCGAATAAAGGTTTCTTATCGACAATAAGCGGTGTATGCGTCACCTTTTATTTATCTATTAAAATTTATGAATTATAATTATAAAATAAAATCTATAAAATCATTAACAAACAATGATATCAATATTATTACTTTTAAAAAAAATAGGTTTCTGCTACCCTAGTTTTCAATTCTTTTTCATTATTGCTGGGATAGAAAAGCAAGAACCTTTAGATCATTGGAATAGCCTACACTGTTTTGGCTTTACTTCAATACGCGTTGGCTCTTAATTTATTACATTTGATTTTGTATTGTCTAACTATTGTTTTACATGTAATATATGTAATATTTGTGTTTTTCTTATAGCTGCAAAAGAAATCCTTTGAAAACCTGAGCCAAATAAGAATATCAGTGGTTGCCAACTATCTGGGTGAGAAGGACGACATCATTATTCTGTCCCTGGTTAGGTCAAATAAAGACTCCAATATAGGTTTTCTATTATCATTAAACAGGGTATGTGCTGTCCTTTCTCGTGCCAAACACGGACTTTATATAATTGGTAACATGGAGTGCTTGAAGTCACAATCCGAGCTATGGAATAGAATTTACACCACTTTAAATAACATGAATGAAATTGGGAATCAATTGGACCTGGTTTGTCAGGTAATTGGATTCACTTTGTTAAAAAGTAAAATAAAAAACAAATCTTTTTCTTCCTCTTTGTCTAGCAAAACTCTTCGAAGACAATGAAATTAATTTAATGAGTTTTAGTCGTTTACAAAGTAACCGATGACAAAGAATTTAATCTGTGTACTTTAGAATGCGTTTTAGCATTCCAACACTGCCTATCTGCCAATCCGATTTACTTATCCTTAGAGTTTCACGAGATGTGAGTGACATTAGAGGCTAGTAGGATTAATACTTAAGACGTTCTGAATAAATTGTCGGATAGTCGCCACCTGCTAACCCTGGAAAATACAGGACAGCAAAGAGTAGTTGAAGTCAATTGCAAGCACAAAATTTTATCTTTTCAAAAATGCAAAAATTATTTGAATTAGTACTCAGAGAAAAAAAAAGGAAGAGTAATTTTGGAATTTGGCACACCTTCAGGTGATTTTAAGTAAGCAGTGCTTACAGTTGAGTATTGGTGATTAGGGTTGTTATTCATTTAGTTGCCTAGAGGATTTCAGTTGACAGGTTGCCACATAACTGTTTGTTGTACGTATCTTTTACGGATTACGTCCATGAAAGTTAATATTAAGCGGAAAAGTCATATAATATTTTTTGCTTTATTGCCTCCAAACCTTTTGAGACCCTACAGCATTTTCTTACCATCATAATATTAGAAAAAGCTTAAATAATTTTACCCAAAATTTCTATTTTTTGCTTGCAAATTTAGATTATTGGGATTTTCATAAAATCCTTTACCTTCTCGATTTCACCGTTTTTGTATCTAAGATCTTTACAAAACATTTATTTTTTGCTTTTTTACTTTTCTTATCACCAAATTAAAAAAAAAATGTATTTTAAACACTTTCAGATTTGATATTTTCAAATACCCCACAGGCAAATCTTTTGAAAGCTCAATAACGAAATTCAACCCTCTCAGCTTATTAATTAACTATAAGGAAAACTCAAAGAAAGGAATAACAGGTCCAAAAGGAGGGAAGTCATCTTATTGGTCACTATTCTGTTTCCTTTCATCTCCTTCAATTATAAACGAGGGAGAATTTGAAAATTTGTAGTTTATATATAGGAGTACACATTTACCAAATAAAGATTGGGTAAGGCGAATACGATATCTGGAATGTCCACAATCCTAAAAGGAATGATAAATCCTAAAAATTCAATTTGTCAATCGAGAATGTCCACAATAACAAGGAATGATAAATCCTAAGAATACAATTTGTCAATCGAATTTACAAATGGCTGACTAGACTTTTACACAAGTACAAGATGCTCCACCCGAAATAATTGAAGGGCTGTTAGAATTATCAAAAGCAGATAGCACCATCATTGCACTTGACTCCATACTCATTCGAACCAGAAGAAAAAAACAATAAAACTTTAGTAAAAGAAGACAGCTTTGAACTAACTGATAATCAAAGAATATTTATGTCAGTTAGCAACCTTTTTTTTTAGCAACTCTTGTATTTTTCCCTTATAATACATTTAAAAAAGAAGAAATAGGGTCAACTGAAAACATAAAATATTTAATCTAAAAACTTTTTTCTTTCTAAAAAAGAATTTGTAAATGTAAAGAACTACGTGAAACTAAAGACAATCAGGTATAAAGCCAATAATTATTTCTTTGTTATAAACAGGGGTAGAGGTGACACCTTGAAGACTTTTTATCGCCACAGCATCGTTTTTGGCTTATTAAAACAGTTGATACTTCAAGGAATATATATTGTATACTTCACATAATTAAAATTAAGAAAATTGCTATTACAGCCAAGATTGTGAAAAGAACTAATGAAATTCATGATAACCAACTGTAAGTAAAGAGCGACAAACCTCAGTAGTAACTGAATATTTCATAATATCCTTTACCTTCTCATCTTCACCGTTGTTGCAACTAAGAACTCTCCAAAACATTTATTTTTAACTGTTTTACTTTTCCTATCCCCAAATTTCCATATTTGATATTTGCAAACCCCACTCGCAAATCTTTTGAAAGCTCAATACCAAAATTCATCCCTCTCAGCTTATTAAAGGAAAACTCAAACAAAAGAATAACAGATCCAAAAGGAAGGATGTCTTCCTATTGGTCACAATTCTGCTCCTTTTCCACTTCGTCAAATACAAACGAGGGAAAATTTGAAAATCTATAGTTTATACCTAGGAGCACACATTCACAACATTAAGATTGGGTAAGGCAGATAAGATATCTGGGATGCCCCACAAACCTGCAAGGAAAGATAAAGCCTAAGAAGCCAGTTTGCCAATTGAATTTACAAATCGCTGACTAGATTTTTAGGCAAGCACATGATGCCCCACCCGAAATAATTGAAGGGTTGCTGGAATTATCAAAAGCAGATGGCACCATCATTGCACTTGATTCCATACTAATTCAAACCAAAAATAAACAATTTAGTAAAAGAAGATAGCTTTGAATTAACTGCAACGTTAATTTTGCGATTCATCTTTCACTCCTAGTTGCCACTTATCTTACCATTTAAGAGTTCATACTCCAGAAAAGCCTTATAGATACATAATATATTCTAGACAGTTTTTTTCGAAAATTTATATTGTCCAATCAATTGAGAGTCCATACTAAAGAAAATCCTTTCACCTACAAAATACATGCAAAATAATTTTTTTCAAGCTTTACAAACCGTTAGTGCTTAACCCCAAAACATTAATTAAAACCAAAAGATATAACAAGGAAAATACATTTTCATTAACATCTAAGATTTAATAAATATTAAGATTCCGTAAAATTTTCTATAAAACAGTCGGTTCCTGTTACTTCAATATTTTTGCAGGTTCATGATACAGTAACTCAAGTAACAAATGCCTGTGATTTTGCTGCTGTTACCAATGGAGGTTGTATGCAAAAATGTTACGCAATTTTGAACTGTGGTCATTTATGCCAAAGAATCTGTCATTTTGACGACCGAGATCACCTTCAATATCAATGCAACAAAACTTGTGACCGATATATCTGCTCTGAGAAGCATCGATGTCCTAGGAAATGTTTCGAAGAATGTGAAAAATGCATAATTAAAGTTGAGAAAAATTTACCCTGTGGCCACACAGCCACGCTACCCTGCTTTGTTGATAGTTTAGACTACAAGTGTATTAGACTACAAGTGTATACTTTAGATTGTGGTCATTTTATAAAACTGCAATGCCAAAACAGGCAACTACTCGCCCATTTTTCAACCTTTTGCAGTATTCCATGTAATATTCCATGCAATATTCCATTACCATGTGGACACCAATGTACCAGACAATGCCATCTAAATGTAAGTGTTTTGCTCAATAAATTATTTTCTTGTAAATTCATTGTATTAACCTTTCAATTCTTATCTATCTATATATATAAAAATAAGTTGTATGTGTGTTATGTCTGTCGAGTGACGTCATGTCATCATCTCGTCATGAAGTTAGTTGTCGTCATGTTTGTTATGACGATGACGTCATTAAAGGTATTTAAGACATTCGTTCAAAGACAAATTTTTAATTGTAACAAGATCGTGGACGGAAAAATGTTTAACTGTAAAATGACTGAAGAACCTACGATGGCAACAGCCGAGGAAGCTGCTAAAAGAGTCTATGCCAAAAAACTTGCTGCTGATAGAGAAAGTAAGAAAAGAAAGCGTGCCGAGGAATCACCAGAACAGCAAGAAAACAGGCTTGCGCCTGATAGAGAAAGTAAGAACAGAAAGCGTGCCGAGGAATCCCAAGAGCACCGTGAAAACAGGCTTGCGGCTTCAAGAGATAATGCCAGATTAGGAATGTGCAATTTCCGTCAACGAAGGCGTGTCGAGGAACTACCAGAGCAAAGCGAAACCAGACTTGCATGCTAAAAGAGAAAGCGAAAAAAGAAGGCGTGCCGAGGAATCACAAGAGCAACGTGAAAACAGGCTTGCGGCTTCAAGAGATAATGCCAAAAGAAAGGGTGCCGAGGAATCACAAGAGCAACGTGAAAATTATCGCATAGCATTCAGGTACAGCCCAGTCGATGATTATAGTAGATGTGTTCAAATCGGGACTATGTCTAAAATTTGTCCCTACTGCAAGGACTTGAAATTTAAAGGTGGAACAATGGGAATGTGTTACGCCTCAGGAGAAGTTAAACTTCCTCAACTGGCTGCACCCCCAGAGCCATTGAAGACTTTGCTTACTGGAACTACGGCAGAATCTAAGCGTTTTTGATCAAAAATCAGAAAATATAACTCATGTTTCCAAATGCCTTCGTTTGGTGCCCAAATCGAAAATCCAGATCAATTTATGCCTACTTTCAAAGTAAAAGGGCAAATTTATCATATAGCAGGGTCCCTTCTACCATTCTCAGGCGAGAATCATAAATTTTTACAGTTGTACTTCATCAGTGATAGAAATTCTGAATTGAATGCACGTTGCGAAATTTCTCCCGACGTTGAAAGGACAATCGTTTCCCAATTGCAAAATCTTTTCCACGAAAATAATAATTTTGTTCGTCTACTCAAAACAGCCATCGATTTGATGCCTACTGATACGCATAAAATTGTTATTACCGCTGACAAAACGCCTTCTGGCCAACATGTGCGTAGATACAATGCTCCAACTATCGACGAAGTGGCAATCGTTATGGTCGGTGATCAGTTTTTACCTCGAGATATTATTCTTCATAAGTGAAACGCTCAGTTGGTAAGAATTGCTGAAACTCATCGATGCTACGATGCCCTACAATATCCTATCATTTTTTGGGATGGAGCCGGTGGCTATCACTTAAATACTAAATTGATAAATCCAGCCACTAACAAAGAAATGAATAAGAAATGCAGTGCAATGCATTATTATTCCTATAGACTAATGATTCAGCAGGATGAAGACAATTATATTTTAAAATGCCATCAATTGTTTTAGCAATACATCGTTGATATGTATGCAAAAATTGAATCAGAACGTTTGCTATTTATCCGTCTGAATCCGACCAAGCTCCGCTCTGAACAATACATTCAGTTGCGAGATGCAGTTGTAAATGACGGTAATACCAAAAACGTTGGAAGATTAACGATTTTACCTTTGTCATATGCTGGCAGTCCCCGTCATATGCATGAATATGCTCAAGGTGCTATTGCGTATGTTCGTCTCTATGGTCGTCCAGATTTATTTATTACATTTACATGTAATCAATCTTGTGACGAGATTCAGCAGCTTTTACTTCAAGGTCAATTGGCGGTTCATAGACATGACATTACGGCCTGTGTCTTCCGGCAAAAATTGAAATCACTGATAAACTACATAGTAAAACTTGAAGTGTTTGGGTCAGTGCGATGCTGGATGTACTCCGTGGAATGGCAAGAACGAGGATTGCCACACGCACATATACTAATCTGGCTACATTATAAAATTACTTTTTATGAAATTGATGATGTGATTTCCGCTGAAATACCTGATGAAAATGTCGATAAGGGGTTATATGATATTGTTGTAAAAAATATGATACATGGACCTTGCGGTGCATTGAACGAAAATTCACCATGCATGGCCAAAGGAAGGTGCACAAAGCAATATCCTCAACTTTTAGTACCCAACACAATTACTAGCAATGATGGTTACCCACAATATAGAAGAAGATCTACTGAAGATGGCGGTGAAACAGCAATTATAATAAGGCGTAATAGTACCACCATCGAAGTACATAACCAGTCTGTTGTTCCATATTCCCCATTATTATCAAAAACATTTAATGCACACATAAACGTTGAATACTGCAACTTCGTAAAGGTAATCAAATACATATGTAAATACGTCAACAAAGGCAGTGACATGGCAGTTTTTGGCTTGCAGTCCGAAATCAAAGATATCGACGAAATCGTACAATATCAGGCTGGAAGATACATAAGCAGTAATGAAGCTGTTTGGCGAATTCTTTCATTTCCAATACATGAACGTAGTCCAGCTGTTGTTCACTTAGCGGTACATTTTCAGAATGGTCAATGTGTTTATTTTTCGGAATCCAACGTGCAACAAAGAGCCCTGAATCCACCAGATACAAAGTTAACTGCTTTCTTTTCGCTATGCAAAAATGATTCTTTTGCAAAAAAACTGCTGTATACTGAAGTGCCTTCGTATTACACGTGGAATACTAAAAAAAAAGTATTTGAACGTCGAAAACAGGGTAAGTCAGTCGACGGCCAACCTACCATCTTCAAAGATACCACGATAGGAAGACTCTACACCGTTCACCCCAATCAACATGAATGCTTCTTTCTACGCTTGCTTTTGGTGAATGTACCCGGTCCGACGTCCTTTGAGTATTTGAGAACTGTAAACGGTACTATATATGACACTTACCGTAGTGCATGCCAAGCTCTGAATTTATTGGAGAATGACCAACACTGGGATAACTGCATCAATGACGCGTGCGAAACGTCAACTCCAAGTCAAATTCGTGCATTGTTTGGAATCATACTAAATACTTGCTCTCCTTCAACTCCTACAGAGTTATAGGAAAAATATAAATCGAAAATGTCCGAAGATATACTCCACCAAAAACGGTTAGAGACGTCAGATATGGCTTTCGATTTTATATCAGAAATTTATAACTACACTTTAGTTATTATAGAGATTTGTGCGTATGTATGGCAAACAAACCTCTTCAGGATTTGGGAATGCCTTCACCTAATCGTACCGCTGCTGTTTCAACATGTGTAGAATTGAATTGTGAACAAAGTTACAGTACGAGCGATATATTGTCGTATGTACAAAATAACATTTCCAAGTTAAGGTCAGAACAAAAAGACATTTATGATACGATAATGCATTGTGTCGATAACAACGTTGGAGAAATTTTCTTTTTGGATGCGCCAGGAGGTACTGGTAAAACGTTTATGATAAAACTGATTCTGGCATCAATTCCATCAAAAAATGATATAGCGTTGGCAATTGCGTCGTCCGGAATAGCCGGAATTTCCTGGTGGAAGAACTGCTCATTCCGCTTTGAAATTGCCTCTGAATTTGCATTCTACAGAAACTCCCACGTGCAATATTTCCAAATCATTTGCGATAGGTAAAATATTGCAACAATGCAAACTTATTATTTGGGACGAGTGCACAATGGCACAAAAAAAATCGCTCGAGGCTCTGGATTAATGTTTGAAAGATTTGCGAGGGAATTCGAAACCCTTTGGCAGCACATTAATATTGCTTGCGGGAGATTTCAGGCGAACATTACCTATAATACCTAGATCAACCCCTGCAGACGAAATGAATGCTTGCCTGAAAAATTCTAATTTATGGGCACACGTAAAGACATTAAAATTAACTACAAATATGCGTGTCCGATTACAAAACGATGACTCTCGTCAAACATTTTCAGATCAATTGCTGGCAATTGGAAACGGAAAGCTCCCAGTAGACTCAATTTCAGGACGTATACAACTACCTGCTGAATTCTGTAATTTAGTGACGTCCAAAAATGAATTAATTGAAAAAGTATTTCCGAATATTCTAAACAATTATAAAAATAATAAATGGCTAAGTGAAAGAGCGATTCTTGCACCCAAAAATATAGACGTCCACGAAATCAGCAATATTGTTTTGACCTGGATTCGAGACCAGGCAGTCCTTTACAAGTCAGTCGACACAGTTTTGGAACCAAATGAGGCGGTTAATTATCCATCTGAATTTTTACATTCCATAGATCTTTCAGGGTTTCCACCACACGTGCTACAGCTAAAAATAGGCGTACCAATAATACTGTTACGTAACATAAACCCACCAAAGGATTGCAATGGCACGCGACTTGCCGTAAAAAAAAAACAAAACAATGGAAAACGTAATAGAGGCCACAATCTTGACCAGGCCTTTTGAGGGTGGGGCTGTTCTTATTCCTCTGATTCCCATGATTCCAACGGATCTGCCTTTTCAATTTAAAAGATTGCAATTCCCAATTCGATTAGTATTTGCAATCACCATCAACAAAGCTCAAGGTCAATCATTAGAAAAATGTGGTATAGATCTTAATACTGATTGTTTTTCCCATGGACAATTTTACGTTGCATGTTCGAGGGTCGGTAAACCTGACAATCTATTTATATGCAGCGACAATTGGACAGCGAAGAATGTTGTATATTTGCAAGTTTTACGTTGTTCAAAACACATATATAAATCTATCTATATTCGTAGGTGGTACACAGGGACACAACTACAATGGCGCGTAACTGATATGGCGCGTAACAACTTACGCGTGCTATGGGGGCGCAAAGCACCCCCAACCATTAGGTTTTGGGGTGGCGCAAAGCGCCACCCCAACAGCTAGTTGAATATAAAAATGACTTGGCTCAAGCAATGCAAAATTTATTTTGACCAACAAAAAGGAAAGAATTGATGTAATAACCAGAAAAAATAATACTACTTGTTTCAACTACAAAAGAAACTTCCTAAAGCCTTAGCTACTATGATTGTTCCATCTAAATTAATCTTGGTGCAAATGTGACAATAGTCAGACCAACACTTTTGACAGTGGCCAGGTAAGAATCTGAACCATGGATGGTTCAAAATATCTGTTCTGAGCTGAAGATGAAGATATGTTGATATGATATATGATACTTTTCTAAGAAACTAATGAATATATTACGAACTTAGTTTATTGACCATAAATCCAAACCAAACGAACTGGATGAATATTTTACTTAATTTAACTACATCTTAAAAATAACTTGAAGAACATCATAGTTATATACACTATGTGAGGCCCCACTGATAGAGAGCTTAACGTTGTTAAGAAACATTTTATGAATGACGGATTATGGGTTTTGAGAAAATCATGTTCTTAGGCTATTCATAAAGGAGTAAACATGAAATAGTACATAAGAATAAAGGTCACGGAAAAGATTAAATATAGTCAAAAATAAGTTATTTCTGCAATAGGCGAAAAGTTTGCAGTATTCAAACACTGAATAACCTGGTGGTTATTCAAACACTTATCCCCGTCTTAAATCGAAGTTGTTTAATTATTTAATGAATTTTACTATTTGATATTTTATAAATGTTTCGTATAATGTTTCAATTTGAAGGTTTTTCGTTACTAAATTCCCAAACATATTAAGCTCTTATTTCCGAACACAGTATTATCTAAGTTACATTCTTGAACATATTAAGCTCTTATTCAAAATTTAACCTATAACAAACTCTCATGCTGTGTAGTTTCTATTTATGTTTCAAGGTATTATTTTCTATTGTTATTTTGATGGATCCAAGAAATTCTATATATTACAGACAGTTAAAACTTTCAATTAAAGTTGATTTTGCCTTGAAGCAAAGAATTTTATTCTTTCTATATTTTTCGATTACAAAATATTTAATTCACTGTGTATTTTATTTAATATTTTATATTGTCAGTTTACATTTTCTAGCACTATCCCAAATATGATTTGAGAAAACTTATATTCCTTTGAACGCACAAGAATTTGTTTCAATACCGATGAAGCCTTAGTTCCTGAACATTGTCTTTACTAATGCTTCTTATTTAGTTTTTTTTTCTTTGGCTATTGGGTTAATTCATCTTCTTATATATTTGCTTCGTTTCAATAGTTTTGTCTTTATATTATTTTAATTTTTGGGTTGGATAATACATAGATCAAGACTTAAGGGCCTGACCCCTGTAACTTTATGATTTTGATGATTTTATCACAATTATTCATCATTTCAATATTGTTAGAGTTTTTCCTTCGTTTTCTTACTGTTTGACGAAATTACCCATCTTACTCCCCCCCCATGGTGCAAAAAGATAATCTATTCACAAAATAATTCAAGATTACTAAATGGCTATGATTACCAGGTAAGAGATATCTTGGTTCTTCGAAGGATATAATACGGGTTCTTACAAAACAGGTCCTTTTATTGTTTCCCTAGGTATTCCTGGAAACAAGGGTGAGTTGAATAATTTAACATTTTTATTTCCATCGCATATTTCTTGTTTCTATTTTATTTTTTTTATTTATTCTTAGGACGATCCTGAACATAAGAAATACGTCTGCAAAAAGAAATGTGAAAAGAAAAACAAAGGATGTAAAGAAGATCATCAATGTCGCCGATTATGCTCTGAAGATTGTATGAAATGTGAGGTCACAATCAAAGCTACATTACCTTGCGGACATGAGGCTAGAATAGAATGTGGGGCAGATATTCAAAAACACATCTGTACTGTTGAAGTTAAGCAGGTTTTCCCAAAATGCCTGCATAGCATCACTAAGCCATGTTATAAAGTTCAAGAATATGTTGACTTGAGTGAATCCTTCGAGGATTCTAAAAATCAGGTAATGTTTCTTAAAGAAAAAAATAAAGAGCTAAGCAAAAATAAACGTTCAGGTTAAATACGACTTTGAACAGAACGATCTGTTTTCTAATTTTTGGAGGATACTGTAATGTCTTATCAAATTAGTGTGGAAAACATTGTCACTTATGCGTTAAGCCATTCCCAGATTTCCAATATATGGTATTGAAAATATTTTTTAAATTTGATACAAACAGAATAAATAGATCGATAAAATAAGGAAAACCACAAGTAAAACAATCAAATCTTGATTAATTATTGAAAGTTTCCCCTTATCACTAAAGTATATTTTACTAACACTTTAGCCCCCTCGTACTTTATAACTTCTACTTGCCAAACTGAAATTCGTAATTTCACTTTCCTTTCAAAAAACTTCTAACACCGTATTTACACCTCGTGTAAAGAAAGTCTGTTGTCCTCATTTCTTTTATATTATGAATTAGGACCACTAAGCAAAAATCTAGTCTACCGTGCTATAATTTTCCCTAAGCTCAACCTAGTATTCAATTAACCTTTTTTTGTAGCAACTATTGCATTATTCCCTTATAATACATCTAAAGAAGAAAAATAGGGTCAATTGAAAACATTAATTATTTATTCTAAAAACCTTTTTCTTTCTCAAAAAGAATTTGTAAATGTAAAGAACTACGTGAAACTAAAGACAATCAGGTATAAAGTCAATAATTGTTTCTTTGTTATAAACAGGGGTAGAGGTGACACCTTGAAGACTTTTTATCGCCACAGCATCGTTTTTGGCTTATTAAAACAAGTGATACTTCAAGGAATATATATTGTATATTCTTCACAAAATTAAAATTAAGAAAATGGCCATTACAGCCAAGATTATGAACATAACTAATGACATTCATGATAAACAACTGTAAGTAAGGAGCGACAAACCTCAGTAGTAACTGAATATTTCATACTATCCTTTACCTTTTCATCTTCACCGTTGTTTTGTAAATTTGTAAATACCCCACTCGCAAATCTTTTGAAAGCTGAGCTTATTAAAGGAAAACTCAAACAAAGGAATAACAGATCCAAAAGGAAGGAAGTCTTCGTATTGGTCACTATTCTACTCCTTTTCAACTCCGTCAAATATAAACGAGGGAAAACTTGAAAATGTATAGTTTAAACCTAAGAGTGCGTATTCACAACATTATTTTTGGGTAAGGCAAATACGGTATCTGGAATGTCCCACAAGCCAACGAGAAATGATAAATCCTAAGAAGCCAATTCGTCAATAAATGCCTGACTAGACTTTTACGCAAGCACAAGATGCTCCACCTGAAATAGTAAAAGAAGACAGATTTGAATTAGCTGGTGATCAAAGAATATTGACACAGCTTCTTCAAAAATGGAATAATTTGGGAAAAGAGGACCTAATGAGGTTAAAAGTGTTTAAACCATGTGAATGAAAATTTTTGGCTAAAGTATTTTTATCAAATCTTATTTCCCTTACATATAATATTTTGTATAAATATAAGATATACACTAAACTCTTTTCTCGAATTTCATATTTATGCTGCCGCATAATAACTCATACAATTCAGAAACCATATATATACGAGATATGTGGTAAGCAGTTCTTTTTTAATACTAAACTGCAATGTCAATTTTGCGATTCATCTTTCACTCCTAGTTGCCACTTATCTTACCATTTAAGAGTTCATACTCCAGAAAAGCCTTATATATGCATAATATATTCTAGACAGTTTTTCTCGAAAATTTATATTGTCCAATCAATTGAGACTCCATACTAAAGAAAATCCTTTCACCTACAAAATACATGCAAAATAATTTTTTTCAAGCTTTACAAACCTTTAGTGCTTAACCCCAAAAAATTCATTAAAACCAAAAGAAATAAAAAGGAAAATACATTTTCATTAACATCTAAGATTTAATAAATATTAAGATTCCGTAAAATTTTCTATAAAACAGTCGGTTCCTGTTACTTCAATATTTTTGCAGGTTCATGATACAGTAACTCAAGTAACAAATGCCAGTGATTTTGCTGCTGTTACCAATAGAGGTTGTATGCAAAAATGTTACGCAATTTTGAACTGTGGTCATTTATGCCAAAGAATCTGTCATTTTGACGACCGAGATCACCTTCAATATCAATGCAACGAAACTTGTGACCGATATATCTGCTCTGAGAAGCATCGATGTCCTAGGAAATGTTTCGAAGAATGTGAAAAATGCATAATTAAAGTTGAGAAAACTTTACCCTGTGGCCACACAGCCACGCTACCCTGCTTTGTTGATAGTTTAGACTACAAGTGTATTAGACTACAAGTGTATACTTTAGATTGTGGTCATTTTATAAAACTGCAATGCCAAAACAGGCAACTACTCGCCCATTTTTCAACCTTTTGCAGTATTCCATGTAATATTCCATGCAACATTCCATTACCATGTGGACACCAATGTACCAGACAATGCCATCTAAATGTAAGTGTTTTGCTCAATAAATTATTTTCTTGTAAATTCATTGTATTAACCTTTCAATTCTTATCTATCTATATCTATATATATAAAAATAAGTTGTCTGTGGATCTGTGGATCGTGGATCAGGTGACGTCATGTTAGGCTAAAAAAGGTAAAAAACTAAAAACTAAAAAAAAAACTGAAAAAACTAAAAAAAGGCAAAAACTACAAAAAAAAACTAAAAACTAAAAAAAAAATAAAAAAGCTAAAAAACTAAAAAAACTAAAAAAACTAAAAAAAGGTAAAAAACTAAAAAAACTAAAAACTAAAAAAAAACTAAAAAAAAGGAAAAAACTGAAAAATAGAAGAGAAAAAACGAAAAAAACTAAAAAAGCTAAAAAAAAGGTAAAAACCAATAAAAAACTAAAAAGAAAAAAAGGAAAAAAACTAAAAAAAATTTTCATCTAAAAAACTAAAAAAACTAAAAAAGGTAAAAACTAAAAGAACTAAAAAAGAAAAAAAAACTAAACAAAGGAAAAAACTGAAAAATAGAAGAGAACCAATAAAAAACTAAAAAGAAAAAAAGGAAAAAAACTAAAAAAAATTTTCATCTAAAAAACTAAAAAAAACTAAAAAAGGTAAAAACTAAAAGAACTAAAAAAGAAAAAAAAAACTAAAAAAAGGAAAAAAACTGAAAAATAAAGGAGAAAAAGAAAACTAAAAAAATATAAATAAAAATAAAAAAACTAAAAAGATGAAAACTTCAAAAAAAACTACAAAAAAAAACTAAAAACTAATAAAAAAAATAAAAAAGCTAAAAAACTTAAAAAACTAAAAAAAGGTAAAAAACTAAAAAAACTAAAAACTAAAAAAAAACTAAAAAAAAGGAAAAAACTGAAAAATAGAAGAAAAAAAACGAAAAAAAAACTAAAAAAGCTAAAAAAAAGGTAAAAACCAATAAAAAACTAAAAAGAAAAAAAGGAAAAAACTAAAAAAAATTTTCATCTAAAAAACTAAAAAAACTAAAAAAGGTAAAAACTAAAAGAACTAAAAAAGAAAAAAAAACTAAAAAAAGGAAAAAAACTGAAAAATAAAGGAGAAAAAGAAAACTAAAAAAATATAAATAAAAACTAAAAAGAAAAAAGATAAAAACTAAAAAACCTAAAAAAAAGGTCAAAACCAATAAAAAAAAACTAAAAGGAAAAAAAGGGAAAAAATTAAATATTTATTTCATCATATACCAATTCAAAAACGAATGTATACCGGGATGACGACCGGGTCACAGGGAATATAAATGACACAACTACAACGGGGAAGCCGGGGGGCACAGGGGGATATAAATGACGACCGGGACACCGGGACACGAGGAATATAAATGACGCCCGGGACATTCAAAGAGAAATCACAGACTGGGACACCGGGACACAAATGACGACCGGGACACAGGGAATATAAATGACGACCGGGACACAGGGACAACACTACAAAGGGGACGCCGGGGTGCACAGGGGGATATATAGATGACGATGGTGACTCAGGGAATGGTCGATTAGCAATCACCATCAACAAATATATATATATATATATATATATATATATATATATATATATATATATATATATATATATATATATATATATACTAGCTGTTGGGGTGGCGCTTCGCGCCACCCCAACACCTAGTTGGTGGGGGCGCTTCGCGCCCCCCCCAAGCCCCCCCGCGCGCGTAAGTCGTTACGCGCCATAATAGTTACGCGCCATTGTAGTTGTGTCCCTATGTCCCACCTGTGAATATAGATAGATATATATATATGGTTTTAACTACGTAAAACTTGCGAATATACAACATTCTTTGCTGTCCCATTGTCTTTGCATATAAATAGATTGTCAGGTTTACCGACTCTTGAACATGCAACATATAATGGTCCATGGGAAAACAATCTGTATTCAGATCTATACCTCATGATTCTAATGATTGCCCTTGAGCTTTGTTGATGGTGATTGCTAATCGACCATTCCCTGTCCCGGTGTCCCGGTCGTCATTTACATCCCCCTGTTTCCCCCGGTGTCCCCGTTGTAGTTGTGTCCCTGTGTCCCGGTCGTCATTTATATTCCCTGTGTCCCGGGTCCCGGTCGTCATTTGTATCCCGGTGTCCCGGTCTGTATATACATTCGTTTTTTAGTTTTGTTTTTCTCCTTTATTTTTTTCCTTTTTTTTTCTTTTTTAGCTTATTTAGATTTTTAGATTTTTTAGTTTTTTTATTAGTTTTTAGTTTTTTTTTCTTTTTAGTTTTTTTGTCCCGGTCGTCATTTATATCCCCCTGTTTCCCCCGGTGTCCCCGTTGTAGTTGTGTCCCTGTGTCCCGGTCGTCATTTATATTCCCTGTGTCCCGGTCGTCATTTGTATCCCGGTGTACCGGTCTGTATATACATTCGTTTTTTAGTTTTGTTTTTCTCCTTTATTTTTTTCCTTTTTTTTTCTTTTTTTTATACTCCCTGTGTCCCGGTGCTTTGTTGATTGCTAATCGAACATTCCTTTTGTCCTGGTCGCTTTCTCTTTGAGTGTCGTCATTTATTTTTTTCTTTTTTAGTTCTTTTAGTTTTTACCTTTTTTAGTTTTTTTTAGTTTTTAGTTTTTTTAGTTTTTTACCTTTTTTTAGTTTTTTTAGTTTTTTTAGTTTTTTAGCTTTTTTATTTTTTTTATTAGTTTTTAGTTTTTTTGTAGTTTTTGCCTTTTTTTTAGTTTTTTTAGTTTTTTAGCTTTTTTATTAGTTTTTAGTTTTTTTTGTAGTTTTTGCCTTTTTTTAGTTTTTTTTAGTTTTTTAGCTTTTTTATTTTTTTTATTAGTTTTTAGTTTTTTTTGTAGTTTTTGCCTTTTTTTCTCTTTGAGTGTCGTCATTTATTAGTTTTTGCCTTTTTTTCTCTTTGAGTGTCGTCATTTATTAGTTTTTTTCCTTTTTTTTTTTAGTTTTTTATTGGTTTTTACCTTTATTTTAGCTTATTTTTCAGTTTTTTCCTTTTTTTTAGTTTTTTTTTATTTTTTATTTTTTTTAGTTTTTTACCTTTTTTTAGTTTTTTTAGTTTTTTTAGTTTTTTAGCTTTTTTACTTTTTTTATTAGTTTTTAGTTTTTTTTTGTAGTTTTTGCCTTTTTTTAGTTTTTTCAGTTTTTTTTTAGTTTTTTTTTGTAGTTTTTGCCTTTTTTTAGTTTTTTTAGTTTTTTAGCTTTTTTATTTTTTTTATTAGTTTTTAGTTTTTTTTGTAGTTTTTGCCTTTTTTAGTTTTTTCAGTTTTGACGTGACCTGATCCAGTTTTTTCAGGTGACGTCACCTGACACATCCATCCACACATCCATCCACAACTTATTTTTATATATATAGATATATATATATATATATATATATCTATCTATATTCACAGGTGGGACATAGGGACACAACTACAATGGCGCGTAACTAATATGGCGCGTAACGACTTACGCGCGCGGGGGGGCTTGGGGGGGGCGCGAAGCGCCCCCACCAACTAGGTGTTGGGGTGGCGCGAAGCGCCACCCCAACAGCTAGTATATATATAAAAATAAGTTGTATGTGTGTTATGTCTGTCGAGTGACGTCATGTCATCATCTCGTCATGAAGTTAGTTGTCGTCATGTTTGTTATGACGATGACGTCATTAAAGGTATTTAAGACATTCGTTCAAAGACAAATTTTTAATTGTAACAAGATCGTGGACGTAAAAATGTTTAACTGTAAAATGACTGAAGAACCTACGATGGCAACAGCCGAGGAAGCTGCTAAAAGAGTCTATGCCAAAAAACTTGCTGCTGATAGAGAAAGTAAGAAAAGAAAGCGTGCCGAGGAATCACCAGAACAGCAAAAAAACAGGTTTGCGCCTGATAGAGAAAGTAAGAACAGAAAGCGTGCCGAGGAATCCCAAGAGTACCGTGAAAACAGGCTTGCGGCTTCAAGAGATAATGCCAGATTAGGAATGTGCAATTTCCGTCAACGAAGGCGTGTCGAGGAACTACCAGAGCAAAGCGAAACCAGACTTGCTGCTAAAAGAGAAAGCGGAAAAAGAAGGCGTGCCGAGGAATCACAAGAGCAACGTGAAAACAGGCTTGCGGCTTCAAAAGATAATGCCAAAAGAAAGTGTGCCGAGGAATCACAAGAGCAACGTGAAAATTATCGCATAGCATTCAGGTACAGCCCAGTCGATGATTATAGTAGATGTGTTCAAATCGGGACTATGTCTAAAATTTGTCCCTACCGCAAGGACTTGAAATTTAAAGGTGAAACAATGGGAATGTGTTACGCCTCAGGAGAAGTTAAACTTCCTCAACTGGCTGCACCCCCAGAGTCATTGAAGACTTTGCTTACTGGAACTACGGCAGAATCTAAGCGTTTTTCTTATCAAAAATAAGTAAATATAACTCATGTTTCCAAATGCCTTCGTTTGGTGCCCAAATCGAAAATCCAGATCAATTTATGCCTACTTTCAAAGTAAAAGGGCAAATTTATCATATAGCAGGGTCCCTTCTACCATTCTCAGGCGAGAATCATAAATTTTTACAGTTGTACTTCATCAGTGATAGAAATTCTGAATTGAATGCACGTTGCGAAATTTCTCCCGACTTTGAAAGGACAATCGTTTCCCAATTGCAAAATCTTTTCCACGAAAATAATAATTTTGTGCGTCTACTCAAAACAGCCATCGATTTGATGCCTACTGATACGCATAAAATTGTTATTACCGCTGACAAAACGCCTTCTGGCCAACATGTGCGTAGATACAATGCTCCAACTATCGACGAAGTGGCAATCGTTATGATCGGTGATCAGTTTTTACCTCGAGATATTATTCTTCATAAGTGAAACGCTCAGTTGGTAAGAATTGCTGAAACTCATCGATGCTACGATGCCCTACAATATCCTATAATTTTTTAGGATGGAGCCGGTGGTTATCACTTTAATATTAAATTGATAAATCCAGCCACTAACAAAGAAATGAATAAGAAATGCAGTGCAATGCATTATTATTCCTATAGACTAATGATTCGGCAGGATGAAGACAATTATATTTTAAAATGCCATCAATTGTTTTAGCAATACATCGTTGATATGTATGCAAAAATTGAATCAGAACGTTTGCTATTTATCCGTCTGAATCCGACCAGGCTCCGCTCTGAACAATACATTCATTTGCGAGATGCAGTTGTAAATGACGGTAATACCAAAAACGTTGGAAGATTAACGATTTTACCTTTGTCATATGCTGGCAGTCCCCGTCATATGCATGAATATGCTCAAGGTGCTATTGCGTATGTTCGTCTCTATGGTCGTCCAGATTTATTTATTACATTTACATGTAATCAATCTTGTGACGAGATACAGTAGCTTTTACTTCAAGGACAATTGGCGGTTCATAGACATGACATTACGGCCCGTGTCTTCCGGCAAAAATTGAAATCACTGATAAACTACATAGTATAACTTGAAGTGTTTGGGTCAGTGCGATGCTGGATGTACTCAATGGAATGGCAAGAACGAGGATTGCCACACGCACTTATACTAATCTGGCTACATTATAAAATTACTTCTTATGAAATTGATGATGTGATTTCCGCTGAAATACCTGATGAAAATGTCGATAAGGGGTTATATGATATTGATGAAAAAAAATATGATACATGGACCTTGCGGTGCATTGAACGAAAATTCACCATGCATGGCCAAAGGAAGGTGCACAAAGCAATATCCTCAATTTTTAGTACCCAACACAATTACTGGCAATGATGGTTACCCACAATATAGAAGAAGATCTACTGAAGATGGCGGTAAAACAGCAAAAATAAAGAAGCGTAACAGTACCGCCATCGAAGTACATAACCAGTGGGTTGTTCCATATTCCCCATTATTATCAAAAACATTTAATGCACACATAAACGTTGAATACTGCAACTCCGTAAAGGTAATCAAATACATATGTAAATACGTCAACAAAGGCAGTGACATGGCAGTTTTTGGCTTGCAGTCCGAAATCAAAGATATCGACGAAATCGTACAATATCAGACTGGAAGATACATAAGCAGTAATGAAGCTGTTTGGCGAATTCTTTCATTTCCAATACATGAACGAAGTCCAGCTGTTGTTCACTTAGCGGTACATTTTCAGAATGGTCAATGTGTTTATTTTTCGGAATCCAACGTGCAACAAAGAGCCCTGAATCCACCAGATACAAAGTTAACTGCTTTCTTTTCGCTATGCAAAAATGATTCCTTTGCAAAAAAAAACTGCTGTATACTGAAGTGCCTTCGTATTACACGTGGAATACTAAAAAAAAAGTATTTGAACGTCGAAAACAGGGTAAGTCAGTCGACGGCCAACCTACCATCTTCAAAGATACCACGATAGGAAGACTCTACACCGTTCACCCCAATCAACATGAATGCTTCTTTCTACGCCTGCTTTTGGTGAATGTACCCGGTCTGACGTCCTTTGAGTATTTGAGAACTGTAAACGGTACTATACATGACACTTACTGTAGTGCATGCCAAGCTCTGAATTTATTGGAGAATGACCAACACTGGGATAACTGCATCAATGACGCGTGCGAAACGTCAACTCCAAGTCAAATTCGTGCATTGTTTGGAATCATACTAAATACTTGCTCTCCTTCAACTCCTACAGAGTTATAGGAAAAATATAAATCGAAAATGTCCGAAGATATACTCCATCAAAAACGGTTAGAGACGTCAGATATGGCTTTCGATTTCATATCAAAAATTTATAACTACACTTTAGTTATTATAGAGATTTGTGCGTATGTATGGCAAACAAACCTCTTCAGGATTTGGGAAAGCCTTCACCTAATCGTACCGCTGCTGTTTCAACATGTGTAGAATTGAATTGTGAACAAAGTTACAGTACAAGCGATATATTGTCGTATGTACAAAATAACATTTCCAAGTTAAGGTCAGAACAAAAAGACATTTATGATACGATAATGCATTGTGTCGATAACAACGTTGGAGAAATTTTCTTTTTGGATGCGCCAGGAGGTACTGGTAAAACGTTTGTGATAAAACTGATTCTGGCATCAATTCGATCAAAAAATGATATAGCGTTGGCAATTGCGTCGTCCGGAATAGCCGCAACGTTGCTGACTGGTGAAAGAACTGCTCATTCCGCTTTGAAATTGCCTCTGAATTTGCATTCTACAGAAACTCCCACGTGCAATATTTCCAAATCATTTGCGATAGGTAAAATATTGCAACAATGCAAACTTATTATTTGGGACGAGTGCACAATGGCACACAAAAAATCGCTCGAGGCTCTGGATTAATGTTTGAAAGATTTGCGAGGGAATTCGAAACCCTTTGGCAGCACATTAATATTGCTTGCGGGAGATTTCAGGCGAACATTACCTATAATACCTAGATCAACCCCTGCAGACGAAATGAATGCTTGCCTGAAAAATTCTAATTTATGGGCACACGTAAAGACATTAAAATTAACTACAAATATGCGTGTCCGATTACAAAACGATGACTCTCGTCAAACATTTTCAGATCAATTGCTGGCAATTGGAAAAGTAAAGCTCCCAGTAGACTCAATTTCAGGACGTGTACAACTACCTGCTGAATTCTGTAATTTAGTGACATCCAAAAATGAATTAATTGAAAAAGTATTTCCGAATATTCTAAACAATTATAAAAATAATAAATGGCTAAGTGAAAGAGCGATTCTTGCACCCAAAAATATAGACGTCCACGAAATCAGCAATATTGTTTTGACCAGGATTCGAGACCAGGCAGTCCTTTACAAGTCAGTCGACACAGTTTTGGAACCAAATGAGGCGGTTAATTACCCATCTGAATTTTTACATTCCATGGATCTTTCAGGGTTTCCACCACACGTGCTACAGCTAAAAATAAGCGTACCAATAATACTGTTACGTAACATAAACCCACGAAAGGTTTGCAATGGCACGCGACTTGCCGTAAAAAAAAAAGCAATGGAAAACGTAATAGAGGCCACAATCTTGACCGGGCCTTTTGAGGGTGAGGCTGTTCTTATTCCTCTCATTCCCATGATTCCAACGGATCTGCCTTTTCAATTTAAAAGATTGCAAGTACCAGTTCGATTAGTATTTGCAATCACCATCAACAAAGCTCAAGGTCAATCATTAGAAAAATGTGGTATAGATCTTAATACTGATTGTTTTTCCCATGGACAATTTTACGTTGCATGTTCAAGGGTCGGTAAACCTGACAATCTATTTATATGCGGCGACAATTGGACAGCGAAGAATGTTGTATATTTGCAAGTTTTACGTAGTTCAAAACACATATATAAATCTATCTATATTCATAGGTGGTACACAGGGACACAACTACAATGGCGCGTAACTGATAAGGCGCGTAACAACTTACGCGTGCTGGAGGGGGCACGAAGCACCCCCAACCATTAGGTTTTGGGGTGGCGCGAAGCGCCACCTCAACAGCTAGTTGAATATAAAAATGACTTGGCTCAAGCAATGCAAAATTTATTTTGACCAACAAAAAGGAAAGAATTGATGTAATAACCGGAAAAAATAATACTACTTGTTTCAACTACAAAAGAAACTTCCTAAAGCCTTAGCTATTATGATTGTTCCATCTAAATTAATCTTGGTGCAAATGTGACAATAGTCAGACCAACACTTTTGACAGTGGCCAGGTAAGAATCTGAACCATGGATGGTTCAAAATATCTGTTCTGAGCTGAAGATGAAGATATGTTGATATGATATATGATACTTTTCTAAGAAACTAATGAATATATTACGAACTTAGTTTATTGACCATAAATCCAAAGCAAACGAACTGGATGAATATTTTACTTAATTTAACTACATCTTAAAAATAACTTGAAGAAACATCATAGTTATATACACTATGTGAGGCCCCACTGATAGAGAGCTTACCGTTGTTAAGAAACATTTTATGAATGACGGATTATGGGTTTTGAGAAAATCATGTTCTTAGGCTATTCATAAGGGAGTAAACATGAAATAGTACATAAGAATAAAGGTCACGGAAAAGATTAAATATAGTCAAAAATAAGCTATTTCTGCAATAGGCGAAAAGTTTGCAGTATTCAAACACTGAATAGCCTGGTGGTTATTCAACCACTTATCCCCGTCTTAAATCGAAGTTGTTTAATTATTTAATGAATTTTACTATTTGATATTTTATAAATGTTTCGTATAATGTTTCAATTTGAAGGTTTTTCGTTACTAAATTCCCAAACATATTAAGCTCTTATTTCCGAACACAGTATTATCTAAGTTACATTCTTGAACATATTAAGCTCTTATTCAAAATTTAAACTATAACAAACTCTCATGCTGTGTAGTTTCTATTTATGTTTCAAGGTATTATTTTCTATTGTTATTTTGATGGATCCAAGAAATTCTATATATTACAGACAGTTAAAACTTTCAATTAAAATTGATTTTGCCTTGAAGCAAAGAATTTTATTCTTTCTATATTTTTCGATTACAAAATATTTGATTCACTGTGTATTTTATTTAATATTTTATATTGTCAGTTTACATTTTCTAGCACTATCCCAAATATGATTTGAGAAAACTTATATTCCTTTGAACGCACAAGAATTTGTTTCAATACCGATGAAGCCTTAGTTCCTGAACATAGTCTTCACTAATGCTTCTTATTTAGTTTTTTTTTCTTTGGCTATTGGGTTAATTCATCTTCTTATATATTTGCTTCGTTTCAATAGTTTTGTCTTTATATTATTTTAATTTTTGGGTTGGATAATACATAGATCAAGACTTAAGGGCCTGACCCCTGTAACTTTATGATTTTGATGATTTTATCACAATTATTCATCATTTCAATATTGTTAGAGTTTTTCCTTCGTTTTCTTACTGTTTGACGAAATTACCCATCTTACTCCCCCCCCCATGGTGCAAAAAGATAATCTATTCACAAAATAATTCAAGATTACTAAATGGCTATGATTACCAGGTAAGAGATATCTTGGTTCTTCGAAGGATATAATACGGGTTCTTACAAAACAGGTCCTTTTATTGTTTCCCTAGGTATTCCTGGAAACAAGGGTGAGTTGAATAATTTAACATTTTTATTTCCATCGCATATTTCTTGTTTCTATTTTATTTTTTTTATTTATTCTTAGGACGATCCTGAACATAAGAAATACGTCTGCAAAAAGAAATGTGAAAAGAAAAACAAAGGATGTAAAGAAGATCATCAATGTCGCCGATTATGCTCTGAAGATTGTATGAAATGTGAGGTCACAATCAAAGCTACATTACCTTGCGGACATGAGGCTAGAATAGAATGTGGGGCAGATATTCAAAAACACATCTGTACTGTTGAAGTTAAGCAGGTTTTCCCAAAATGCCTGCATAGCATCACTAAGCCATGTTATAAAGTTCAAGAATATGTTGACTTGAGTGAATCCTTCGAGGATTCTAAAAATCAGGTAATGTTTCTTAAAGAAAAAAATAAAGAGCTAAGCAAAAATAAACGTTCAGGTTAAATACGACTTTGAACAGAACGATCTGTTTTCTAATTTTTGGAGGATACTGTAATGTCTTATCAAATTAGTGTGGAAAACATTGTCACTTATGCGTTAAGCCATTCCCTGATTTCCAATATATGGTATTGAAAATATTTTTAAAATTTGATACAAACAGAATAAATAGATCGATAAAATAAGGAAAACCACAAGTAAAACAATCAAATCTTGATTAATTATTGAAAGTTTCCCCTTATCACTAAAGTATATTTTACTAACACTTTAGCCCCCTCGTACTTTATAACTTCTACTTGCCAAACTGAAATTCGTAATTTCACTTTCCTTTCAAAAAACTTCTAACACCGTATTTACACCTCGTGTAAAGAAAGTCTGTTGTCCTCATTTCTTTTATATTATGAATTAGGACCACTAAGCAAAAATCTAGTCTACCGTGCTATAATTTTCCCTAAGCTCAACCTAGTATTCAATTAACCTTTTTTTGTAGCAACTATTGCATTATTCCCTTATAATACATCTAAAGAAGAAAAATAGGGTCAATTGAAAACATTAATTATTTATTCTAAAAACCTTTTTCTTTCTCAAAAAGAATTTGTAAATGTAAAGAATTACATGAAACTAAAAACAATCAGGTATAAAGTCAATAATTGTTTCTTTGTTATAAACAGGGGTAGAGGTGACACCTTGAAGACTTTTTATCGCCACAGCATCGTTTTTGGCTTATTAAAACAAGTGATACTTCAAGGAATATATATTGTATATTCTTCACAAAATTAAAATTAAGAAAATGGCCATTACAGCCAAGATTATGAACATAACTAATGACATTCATGATAAACAACTGTAAGTAAGGAGCGACAAACCTCAGTAGTAACTGAATATTTCATACTATCCTTTACCTTTTCATCTTCACCGTTGTTGCAACTGAGAACTTACTAAAACATTTATTTTTAACTGTTTTACTTTTCCTATCCCCCAATTTCAAAGAAATCTCTTTTACTCAGTTCCATATTTGATATTTGTAAATACCCCACTCGCAAATCTTTTGAAAGCTGAGCTTATTAAAGGAAAACTCAAACAAAGGAATAACAGATCCAAAAGGAAGGAAGTCTTCGTATTGGTCACTATTCTACTCCTTTTCAACTCCGTCAAATATAAACGAGGGAAAACTTGAAAATGTATAGTTTAAACCTAAGAGTGCGTATTCACAATATTATTTTTGGGTAAGGCAAATACGGTATCTGGAATGTCCCACAAACCAACGAGAAATGATAAATCCTAAGAAGCCAATTCGTCAATAAATGCCTGACTAGACTTTTACGCAAGCACAAGATGCTCCACCTGAAATAGTAAAAGAAGACAGATTTGAATTAGCTGGTGATCAAAGAATATTGATTCAGCTTCTTCAAAAATGGAATAATTTGGGAAAAGAGGACCTAATGAGGTTAAAAGTGCTAAAGTATTTTTATCAAATCTTATTTCCCTTACATATAATATTTTGTATAAATATAAGATATACACTAAACTCTTTTCTCGAATTTCATATTTATGCTGCCGCATAATAACTCATACAATTCAGAAACCATATATATACGAGATATGTGGTAAGCAGTTCTTTTTTAATACTAAACTGCAATGTCAATTTTGCGATTCATCTTTCACTCCTAGTTGCCACTTATCTTACCATTTAAGAGTTCATACTCCAGAAAAGCCTTATATATACATAATATATTCTAGACAGTTTTTTTCGAAAATTTATATTGTCCAATCAATTGAGACTCCATACTAAAGAAAATCCTTTCACCTACAAAATACATGCAAAATAATTTTTTTCAAGCTTTACAAACCTTTAGTGCTTAACCCCAAAAAATTCATTAAAACCAAAAGAAATAAAAAGGAAAATACATTTTCATTAACATCTAAGATTTAATAAATATCAAGATTCCGTAAAATTTTCTATAAAACAGTCGGTTCCTGTTACTTCAATATTTTTGCAGGTTCATGATACGGTAACTCAAGTAACAAATGCCAGTGATTTTGCTGCTGTTACCAATAGAGGTTGTATGCAAAAATGTTACGCCATTTTGAACTGTGGTCATTTATGCCAAAGAATCTGTCATTTTGACGACCGAGATCACCTTCAATATCAATGCAACGAAACTTGTGACCGATATATCTGCTCTGAGAAGCATCGATGTCCTAGGAAATGTTTCGAAGAATGTGAAAAATGCATAATTAAAGTTGAGAAAACTTTACCCTGTGGCCACACAGCCACGCTACCCTGCTTTGTTGATAGTTTAGACTACAAGTGTATTAGACTACAAGTGTATACTTTAGATTGTGGTCATTTTATAAAACTGCAATGCCAAAACAGGCAACTACTCGCCCATTTTTCGACCTTTTGCAGTATTCCATGTAATATTCCATGCAACATTCCATTACCATGTGGACACCAATGTACCAGACAATGCCATCTAAATGTAAGTGTTTTGCTCAATAAATTATTTTCTTGTAAATTCATTGTATTAACCTTTCAATTCTTATCTATCTATATCTATATATATAAAAATAAGTTGTCTGTGGATCTGTGGATCGTGGATCAGGTGACGTCATGTTAGGCTAAAAAAAGTAAAAAACTAAAAACTAAAAAAAAAACTGAAAAAACTAAAAAAAGGCAAAAACTACAAAAAAAACTAAAAACTAAAAAAAAATAAAAAAGCTGAAAAACTAAAAAAACTAAAAAACTAAAAACTAAAAAAAAACCAGAAAAAAAGGAAAAAACTGAAAAATAGAAGAGAAAAAACGAAAAAAAACTAAAAAAGCTAAAAAAAAAGGTAAAAACCAATAAAAAACTAAAAAGAAAAAAAGGAAAAAAACTAAAAAAAATTTTCATCTAAAAAACTAAAAAAACTAAAAAAGGTAAAAACTAAAAGAACTAAAAAAGAAAAAAAAACTAAAAAAAGGAAAAAAACTGAAAAATAAAGGAGAAAAAGAAAACTAAAAAAATATAAATAAAAATAAAAAAACTAAAAAGATGAAAACTTCAAAAAAACTACAAAAAAAACTAAAAACTAATAAAAAAAATAAAAAAGCTAAAAAACTAAGAAAACTAAAAAAAGGTAAAAAACTAAAAAAACTAAAAACTAAAAAAAAACTAAACAAAGGAAAAAACTGAAAAATAGAAGAGAACCAATAAAAAACTAAAAAGAAAAAAAGGAAAAAAACTAAAAAAAATTTTCATCTAAAAAACTAAAAAAAACTAAAAAAGGTAAAAACTAAAAGAACTAAAAAAGAAAAAAAAACTAAAAAAAGGAAAAAAACTGAAAAATAAAGGAGAAAAAGAAAACTAAAAAAATATAAATAAAAATAAAAAAACTAAAAAGATGAAAACTTCAAAAAAACTACAAAAAAAAACTAAAAACTAATAAAAAAAATAAAAAAGCTAAAAAACTAAAAAAACTAAAAAAAGGTAAAAAACTAAAAAAACTAAAAACTAAAAAAAAACTAAAAAAAAGGAAAAAACTGAAAAATAGAAGAGAAAAAACGAAAAAAACTAAAAAAGCTAAAAAAAAGGTAAAAACCAATAAAAAACTAAAAAGAAAAAAAAGGAAAAAACTAAAAAAAATTCTCATCTAAAAAACTAAAAAAAACTAAAAAAGGTAAAAACTAAAAGAACTAAAAAAGAAAAAAAAACTAAAAAAAGGAAAAAAACTGAAAAATAAAGGAGAAAAAGAAAACTAAAAAAATATAAATAAAAACTAAAAGGAAAAAAGATAAAAACTAAAAAACCTAAAAAAAAGGTCAAAACCAATAAAAAAAAAACTAAAAGGAAAAAAAGGGAAAAAATTAAAAATTTATTTCATCATATACCAATTCAAAAACGAATGTATACCGGGATGACGACCGGGACACAGGGAATATAAATGACACAACTACAACGGGGAAGCCGGGGGGCATAGGGGGATATAAATGACGACCGGGACACCGGGACACGAGGAATATAAATGACGCCCGGGACATTCAAAGAGAAATCACAGACTGGGACACCGGGACACAAATGACGACCGGGACACAGGGAATATAAATGACGACCGGGACACAGGGACAAAACTACAAAGGGGACGCCGGGGTGCACAGGGGGATATATAAATGACGATGGTGACTCAGGGAATGGTCGATTAGCAATCACCATCAACAAATATATATATATATATATATATATATATATATATATATATATATATATATATATATATATATATATATATATATATATATATATATATATATATATATATATATATATATATATATATATATATATATATATCTATATTCACAGGTGGGACATAGGGACACAACTACAATGGCGCGTAACTAATATGGCGCGTAACGACTTACGCGCGCGGGGGGGCTTGGGGGGGGCGCGAAGCGCTCCCACCAACTAGGTGTTGGGGTGGCGCGAAGCGCCACCCCAACAGCTAGTATATATATAAAAATAAGTTGTATGTGTGTTATGTCTGTCGAGTGACGTCATGTCATCATCTCGTCATGAAGTTAGTTGTCGTCATGTTTGTTATGACGATGACGTCATTAAAGGTATTTAAGACATTCGTTCAAAGACAAATTTTTAATTGTAACAAGATCGTGGACGTAAAAATGTTTAACTGTAAAATGACTGAAGAACCTACGATGGCAACAGCCGAGGAAGCTGCTAAAAGAGTCTATGCCAAAAAACTTGCTGCTGATAGAGAAAGTAAGAAAAGAAAGCGTGCCGAGGAATCACCAGAACAGCAAGAAAACAGGTTTGTGCCTGATAGAGAAAGTAAGAACAGAAAGCGTGCCGAGGAATCCCAAGAGTACCGTGAAAACAGGCTTGCGGCTTCAAGAGATAATGCCAGATTAGGAATGTGCAATTTCCGTCAACGAAGGCGTGTCGAGGAACTACCAGAGCAAAGCGAAACCAGACTTGCTGCTAAAAGAGAAAGCGAAAAAAGAAGGCGTGCCGAGGAATCACAAGGGCAACGTGAAAACAGGCTTGCGGCTTCAAAAGATAATGCCAAAAGAAAGTGTGCCGAGGAATCACAAGAGCAACGTGAAAATTATCGCATAGCATTCAGGTACAGCCCAGTCGATGATTATAGTAGATGTGTTCAAATCGGGACTATGTCTAAAATTTGTCCCTACCGCAAGGACTTGAAATTTAAAGGTGAAACAATGGGAATGTGTTACGCCTCAGGAGAAGTTAAACTTCCTCAACTGGCTGCACCCCCAGAGCCATTGAAGACTTTGCTTACTGGAACTACGGCAGAATCTAAGCGTTTTTTTTATCAAAAATCAGTAAATATAACTCATGTTTCCAAATGCCTTCGTTTGGTGCCCAAATCGAAAATCCAGATCAATTTATGCCTACTTTCAAAGTAAAAGGGCAAATTTATCATATAGCAGGGTCCCTTCTACCATTCTCAGGCGAGAATCATAAATTTTTACAGTTGTACTTCATCAGTGATAGAAATTCTGAATTGAATGCACGTTGCGAAATTTCTCCCGACGTTGAAAGGACAATCGTTTCCCAATTGCAAAATCTTTTCCACAAAAATAATAATTTTGTGCGTCTACTCAAAACAGCCATCGATTTGATGCCTACTGATACGCATAAAATTGTTATTACCGCTGACAAAACGCCTTCTGGCCAACATGTGCGTAGATACAATGCTCCAACTATCGACGAAGTGGCAATCGTTATGATCGGTGATCAGTTTTTACCTCGAGATATTATTCTTCATAAGTGAAACGCTCAGTTGGTAAGAATTGCTGAAACTCATCGATGCTACGATGCCCTACAATATCCTATCATTTTTTGGGATGGAGCCGGTGGCTATCACTTTAATATTAAATTGATAAATCCAGCCACTAACAAAGAAATGAATAAGAAATGCAGTGCAATGCATTATTATTCCTATAGACTAATGATTCGGCAGGATGAAGACAATTATATTTTAAAATGCCATCAATTGTTTTAGCAATACATCGTTGATATGTATGCAAAAATTGAATCAGAACGTTTGCTATTTATCCGTCTGAATCCGACCAGGCGATTACAAAACGATGACTCTCGTCAAACATTTTCAGATCAATTGCTGGCAATTGGAAACGGAAAGCTCCCAGTAGACTCAATTTCAGGACGTATACAACTACCTGCTGAATTCTGTAATTTAGTGACGTCCAAAAATGAATTAATTGAAAAAGTATTTCCGAATATTCTAAACAATTATAAAAATAATAAACACGAAAGGTTTGCAATGGCACGCGACTTGCCGTAAAAAAAAAGCAATGGAAAACGTAATAGAGGCCACAATCTTGACCGGGCCTTTTGAGGGTGAGGCTGTTCTTATTCCTCTCATTCCCATGATTCCAACGGATCTGCCTTTTCAATTTAAAAGATTGCAAGTACCAGTTCGATTAGTATTTGCAATCACCATCAACAAAGCTCAAGGTCAATCATTAGAAAAATGTGGTATAGATCTTAATACTGATTGTTTTTCCCATGGACAATTTTACGTTGCATATTCAAGGGTCGGTAAACCTGACAATCTATTTATATGCAGCGACAATTGGACAGCGAAGAATGTTGTATATTTGCAAGTTTTACGTAGTTCAAAACACATATATAAATCTATCTATATTCATAGGTGGTACACAGGGACACAAATACAATGGCGCGTAACTGATATGGCGCGTAACAACTTACGCGTGCTGGAGGGGGCACGAAGCACCCCCAACCATTAGGTTTTGGGGTGGCGCGAAGCGCCACCTCAACAGCTAGTTGAATATAAAAATGACTTGGCTCAAGCAATGCAAAATTTATTTTGACCAACAAAAAGGAAAGAATTGATGTAATAACCGGAAAAAATAATACTACTTGTTTCAACTACAAAAGAAACTTCCTAAAGCCTTAGCTATTATGATTGTTCCATCTAAATTAATCTTGGTGCAAATGTGACAATAGTCAGACCAACACTTTTGACAGTGGCCAGGTAAGAATCTGAACCATGGATGGTTCAAAATATCTGTTCTGAGCTGAAGATGAAGATATGTTGATATGATATATGATACTTTTCTAAGAAACTAATGAATATATTACGAACTTAGTTTATTGACCATAAATCCAAACCAAACGAACTGGATGAATATTTTACTTAATTTAACTACATCTTAAAAATAACTTGAAGAAACACCATAGTTATATACACTATGTGAGGCCCCACTGATAGAGAGCTTAACGTTGTTAAGAAACATTTTATGAATGACGGATTATGGGTTTTGAGAAAATCATGTTCTTAGGCTATTCATAAGGGAGTAAACATGAAATAGTACATAAGAATAAAGGTCACGGAAAAGATTAAATATAGTCAAAAATAAGCTATTTCTGCAATAGGCGAAAAGTTTGCAGTATTCAAACACTGAATAGCCTGGTGGTTATTCAACCACTTATCCCCGTCTTAAATCGAAGTTGTTTAATTATTTAATGAATTTTACCATTTGATATTTTATAAATGTTTCGTATAATGTTTCAATTTGAAGGTTTTTCGTTACTAAATTCCCAAACATATTAAGCTCTTATTTCCGAACACAGTATTATCTAAGTTAAATTCTTGAACATATTAAGCTCTTATTCAAAATTTAAACTATAACAAACTCTCATGCTGTGTAGTTTCTATTTATGTTTCAAGGTATTATTTTCTATTGTTACTTTGATGGATCCAAGAAATTCTATATATTACAGACAGTTAAAACTTTCAATTAAAGTTGATTTTGCCTTGAAGCAAAGAATTTTATTCTTTCTATATTTTTCTATTACAAAATATTTGATTCACTGTGTATTTTATTTAATATTTTATATTGTCAGTTTACATTTTCTAGCAATATCCCAAATATGATTTGAGAAAACTTATATTCCTTTGAACGCACAAGAATTTGTTTCAATACCGATGAAGCCTTAGTTCCTGAACATAGTCTTTACTAATGCTTCTTATTTAGTTTTTTTTCTTTGGCTATTGGGTTAATTCATCTTCTTATATATTTGCTTCGTTTCAATAGTTTTGTCTTTATATTATTTTAATTTTTGGGTTGGATAATACATAGATCAAGACTTAAGGGCCTGACCCCTGTAACTTTATGATTTTGATGATTTTATCACAATTATTCATCGTTTGAATATTATTAGGGTTTTTTCTTCGTTTTCTTACTGTTTGACGAAATTACCCATCTTACTCCCCCCCCCATGGTGCAAAAAGATATCTATTCACAAAATAATTCAAGATTACTAAATGGCTAGGATTACCAGGTAAGAGATATCTTGGTTTTTCGAAGGATATAATACGGGTTCTTACAAAACAGGTCCTTTTATTGTTTCCCTAGGTATTCCTGGAAACAAGGGTGAGTTGAATAATTTAACATTTTTATTTCCATCGCATATTTCTTGTTTCTATTTTATTTTTTTTATTTATTCTTAGGACGATCCTGAACATAAGAAATACGTCTGCAAAAAGAAATGTGAAAAGAAAAACAAAGGATGTAAAGGAGATCATCAATGTCGCCGATTATGCTCTGAAGATTGTATGAAATGCGAGGTCACAATCAAAGCTACATTACCTTGCGGACATGAGGCTAGAATAGAATGTGGGGCAGATATTCAAAAACACATCTGTACTGTTGAAGTTAAGCAGGTTTTCCCAAAATGCCTGCATAGCATCACTAAGCCATGTTATAAAGTTCAAGAATATGTTGACTTGAGTGAATCCTTCGAGGATTCTAAAAATCAGGTAATGTTTCTTAAAGAAAAAAATAAAGAGCTAAGCAAAAATAAACGTTCAGGTTAAATACGACTTTGAACAGAACGATCTGTTTTCTAATTTTTGGAGGATACTGCAATGTCTTATCAAATTAGTGTGGAAAACATTGTCACTTATGCGTTAAGCCATTCCCTGATTTCCAATATATGGTATTGAAAATATTTTTAAAATTTGATACAAACAGAATAAATAGATCGATAAAATAAGGAAAACCACAAGTAAAACAATCAAATCTTGATTAATTATTGAAAGTTTCCCCTTATCACTAAAGTATATTTTACTAACACTTTAGCCCCCTCGTACTTTATAACTTCTACTTGCCAAACTGAAATTCGTAATTTCACTTTCCTTTCAAAAAACTTCTAACACCGTATTTACACCTCGTGTAAAGAAAGTCTGTTGTCCTCATTTCTTTTATATTATGAATTAGGACCACTAAGCAAAAATCTAGTCTACCGTGCTATAATTTTCCCTAAGCTCAACCTAGTATTCAATTAACCTTTTTTTGTAGCAACTATTGCATTATTCCCTTATAATACATCTAAAGAAGAAAAATAGGGTCAATTGAAAACATTAATTATTTATTCTAAAAACATTTTTCTTTCTCAAAAAGAATTTGTAAATGTAAAGAACTACGTGAAACTAAAGACAATCAGGTATAAAGTCAATAATTGTTTCTTTGTTATAAACAGGGGTAGAGGTGACACCTTGAAGACTTTTTATCGCCACAGCATCGCTTTTGGCTTATTAAAACAAGTGATACTTCAAGGAATATATATTGTATATTCTTCACAAAATTAAAATTAAGAAAATGGCCATTACAGCCAAGATTATGAACATAACTAATGACATTCATGATAAACAACTGTAAGTAAGGAGTGACAAACCTCAGTAGTAACTGAATATTTCATACTATCCTTTACCTTTTCATCTTACCTTAGCATCGTTTTTGGCTTATTAAAACAAGTGATACTTCAAGGAATATATATTGTATATTCTTCACAAAATTAAAATTAAGAAAATGGCCATTACAGCCAAGATTATGAACATAACTAATGACATTCATGATAAACAACTGTAAGTAAGGAGCGACAAACCTCAGTAGTAACTGAATATTTCATACTATCCTTTACCTTTTCATCTTCACCGTTGTTGCAACTGAGAACTTACTAAAACATTTATTTTTAACTGTTTTACTTTTCCTATCCCCCAATTTCAAAGAAATCTCTTTTACTCAGTTCCATATTTGATATTTGTAAATACCCCACTCGCAAATCTTTTGAAAGCTGAGCTTATTAAAGGAAAACTCAAACAAAGGAATAACAGATCCAAAAGGAAGGAAGTCTTCGTATTGGTCACTATTCTACTCCTTTTCAACTCCGTCAAATATAAACGAGGGAAAACTTGAAAATGTATAGTTTAAACCTAAGAGTGCGTATTCACAACATTATTTTTGGGTAAGGCAAATACGGTATCTGGAATGTCCCACAAGCCAACGAGAAATGATAAATCCTAAGAAGCCAATTCGTCAATAAATGCCTGACTAGACTTTTACGCAAGCACAAGATGCTCCACCTGAAATAGTAAAAGAAGACAGATTTGAATTAGCTGGTGATCAAAGAATATTGATTCAGCTTCTTCAAAAATGGAATAATTTGGGAAAAGAGGACCTAATGAGGTTAAAAGTGTTTAAACCATGTGAATGAAAATTTTTGGCAAAAGTATTTTTATCAAATCTTATTTCCCTTACATATAATATTTTGTATAAATATAAGATATACACTAAACTCTTTTCTCGAATTTCATATTTATGCTGCCGCATAATAACTCATACAATTGAGAAACCATATATATACGAGATATGTGGTGAGCAGTTCTTTTTTAATATTAAACTGCAATGTCAATTTTGCGATTCATCTTTCACTCCTAGTTGCCACTTATCTTACCATTTAAGAGTTCATACTCCAGAAAAGCCTTATATATACATAATATATTCTAGACAGTTTTTTTCGAAAATTTATATTGTCCAATCAATTGAGACTCCATACTAAAGAAAATCCTTTCACCTACAAAATACATGCAAAATAATTTTTTTCAAGCTTTACAAACCTTTAGTGCTTAACCCCAAAAAATTCATTAAAACCAAAAGAAATAAAAAGGAAAATACATTTTCATTAACATCTAAGATTTAATAAATATTAAGATTCCGTAAAATTTTCTATAAAACAGTCGGTTCCTGTTCCTTCAATATTTTTGCAGGTTCATGATACAGTAACTCAAGTAACAAATGCCAGTGATTTTGCTGCTGTTACCAATAGAGGTTGTATGCAAAAATGTTACGCCATTTTGAACTGTGGTCATTTATGCCAAAGAATCTGTCATTTTGACGACCGAGATCACCTTCAATATCAATGCAACGAAACTTGTGACCGATATATCTGCTCTGAGAAGCATCGATGTCCTAGGAAATGTTTCGAAGAATGTGAAAAATGCATAATAGAAGTTGAGACATTTTTACCCTGTGGCCACACAGTCACGGAATCTTGGTGCAAATGTGACAATAGTCAGACCAACACTTTTGACAGTGGCCAGGTAAGAATCTGAACCATGGATGGTTCAAAATATCTGTTCTGAGCTGAAGATGAAGATATGTTGATATGATATATGATACTTTTCTAAGAAACTAATGAATATATTAAGAACTTAGTTTATTGACCATAAATCCAAAGCAAACGAACTGGATGAATATTTTACTTAATTTAACTACATCTTAAAAATAACTTGAAGAAACATCATAGTTATATACACTATGTGAGGCCCCACTGATAGAGAGCTTATCGTTGTTAAGAAACATTTTATGAATGACGGATTATGGGTTTTGAGAAAATCATGTTCTTAGGCTATTCATAAGGGAGTAGACATGAAATAGTGCATAAGAATAAAGGTCACGGAAAAGATTAAATATAGTCAAAAATAAGCTATTTCTGCAATAGGCGAAAAGTTTGCAGTATTCAAACACTGAATAACCTGGTGGTTATTCAAACACTTATCCCCGTCTTAAATCGAAGTTGTTTGATTATTTAATGAATTTTACTATTTGATATTTTATAAATGTTTCGTATAATGTTTCAATTTGAAGGTTTTTCGTTACTAAATTCCCAAACATATTAAGCTCTTATTTCCCAACACAGTATTATCTAAGTTACATTCTTGAACATATTAAGCTCTTATTCAAAATTTAAACTATAACAAACTCTCATGCTGTGTAGTTTCTATTCGAGGATTCTAAAAATCAGGTAATGTTTCTTAAAGAAAAAAATAAAGAGCTAAGCAAAAATAAACGTTCAGGTTAAATACGACTTTGAACAGAACGATCTGTTTTCTAATTTTTGGAGGATACTGTAATGTCTTATCAAATTAGTGTGGAAAACATGGTCACCTATTTATGCCGTAACCTATTCCTGAATTTCCGATATATGCTATTGAAAATATTTTTGAAATTTAATACAAACACAATAAATAGATCGATAAAATAAGGAAAACTAAAAGTAAAACAATCAAATCTTGATTAATTATTGAAAGTTTCCCCTTATTACTAAAGTATATTTTACTAATACTTTAACCCCCTCATACCTTATAACTTTTACTAGCCTAATGGACATTCGTAATTTCACTGTCCTTTCAACAAACTTCTAACACCGTATGTACACCGCGTATAAAAACAGTCTGTTGTCCACATTTATTTTATATTATGAATTTTGACCTCTAAGCAAAAATTTAGTCTACCATTCCAGCCAAGATTCTGAAAAGAACTAATTCGTGATAACCAACTGCAAGTAAAGAGCGACAAACCTCAGCACTAACCAAAACGTTAAAATGGAATTTTGATATTAACATATACATATATATATATATATATATATATATATATATATATATATATATATATATATATATATATATATATATATATATATATATATATATATATATATATATATATATATATATATATGTTATTATGTATATATATATATATATATATATATATATATATATATATATATATATATATATATATATGCTGTTGCGTTGGTGATTTCTCTTTTCATGATATATATATATATTTATATATATATATATATATATATATATATATATATATATATATATATATATATATATATATCAAAAGAATTGGCTTATTATAATGATTAATCACAAATCTTTTCCCGCAAAATAAGAAAAGTAAAGTACTCCGTTGAACAAAAAATTGAGCAAAATTAGAACGAAATTATATACGAAGCATAAAAATACCACAAATTAGCATCAATAAACAAATGAAACCAAAAACCAACAGAAATTATAATAAATAACTGAGCCAGGCTCAAAATTAGCAGAAATTAACATGAGTAGAGCTCACAACCCCTGTGCCTTCTCAAGGCCAGAACATAATTTGTACTTAACTGAAAAAAATAATTTATATGTTTTTACTTTTATAACTTCAAAAATTATGAATATTTTTAGGAATAAGTATGAGCATATCTATATTAAACTGACCATGTATATTCATTGTGTTTTGGTAAAGTGCAAATTATGTTCTGGCCTTGAAAAGGCATTGGGGTTATGAGCCCTACTCATTTTATTTCTGCTCAATTGAATTTGACTCGGCTATTTGAAATAATTTATGTTTGTTTTGGGTTTCAGTTATTTATTGATGCTGATTTATGGTAGTTTTACGCTTGTTAGATTTTTTTATTCTATTTTGGTTATTTTGGTTTAATGGAATTCTTTATTTTTCTTTGATAGACTTATTTTGTTGAATTTTTTTAGATTAATTTCTGTTCATTCTATTTTTACATAGTCTGTTTCAGGGGAAAAATTATTTAGATCTTTTCGGTTTTTTCTTTAAGAATTTATAGTTTGGTCTGCTATTTGTTTGCTAGAGAACCTTTTTCACCAATTTTAACAACATACATTCTTTTGAAAATCTTGCAAGAAATAATAGTGTTTAATTAAGTTGTATACCTTCTCTAGTGAACCTGAAAAATAAACTTGTACCATTCCCAAAAAAAATCTATCTATGCTCTTTGGCAACCTGGATACAATTACGTACTTTAGTTTTAGTTAAATTTTATGAGAAGAACTAGTAATAAAAGTAGCCTCAAAGTTTCGAACTTAATACCCTCAGTCGTTGTTGAGTCCTGATATGTCTTATTGGCAACCAGCCTAAACACAGTGCATTTTAATATAAACTTAAAGCAAAATATAGTTTTAAGCATAATGGGCCAATTTTGTAACTGTGTGTGTGGGGGGGGGGTGACCTACGCCATAGCCTAAGAGAAATGGTTACTAGACTGTTCTGTAATACTGAGCTAAATGGCTGTCATAAAATTTTGATTGGAAGTGTTTGGAAAATCTGACTTCCAAATTATAAGGAAGGCTGATTGTCATTTAATAATTTTTGAATCTTAAATGGGGCACTAGAAATTATAATTTCCAATCAAACTAACTCTTGTAAAATTTGAGTGATATTACTAGATAAGACAGAGAAGCACTGCCTATTATATTGCTTATTTAACCTATTAATACCTGGATGCATATTGTTTTTTTTGTTGTTTAGTTAAAACTGCTACTAAACATTCCCTAACAGTTTCAACTTAATAGCATTAGTTTCATTACAGTATTTGTAGAAGTAGTACTAAAAGTATACACATAATGTCTACCGGCTAATTCAAAATCCACCACAACTTACCCTGAAAGTTCTAATTGAATAATTTAAGCCGTTAATATGTTATTGCTTTGTCATCCTTTTGACTTTCTACATAATCACATTTCGTTTTGATTTAAATTAACATCCGCCGAAATATTCCTTTAAAGCTTTACCTTAATATCCTTAGCTTTTGTATTAGCAATAGTTGTAGTAACAGTAGTAACATTAGATGCAGTATGCACATAGCACCTTTTCATGTGTTGAACATCCCTTTCAACATACCGTGAAAGTTTCAGTTTAATACCCTCAACCGTTCCTGAAGCATTGTTGATACGTCCTCTTGACAACCTATGTAGGCATAGTGTGTCTCTATTTAGCTTAATACAGCTTCAGCACTACCAAAAATTTTAGCCCTAATACCTTTAGCTTTAGAAGCAGTAGCAGTAGTAGCACTACTAGTTATAGTTGTATCAATATTAGTAGTAGCATTAGAAATAAAAGTAATAGGCTCAGTTTTATTATTAGTAGTATTCCAAAAAGCTTCATATGCACCCTGGAAATAACTTACAGTCCTTTTTTTAGGGCTTTTCTTAGGGGGTTCTGTCAACCATGGAGGCATTGTTATGTATTCTTTGGACTATTTTGAACAATTGAGCTATTTCACAGTTTTAATCACATATTATGGTGAAAATAGGGGTGGTTGAAGGGGGCTAGCTTTCTCGATCGCATTTGCCTCTTAAAAATTTAATTTTATTTGTTTTGGGTTTCATTTATTCTTTAATAGTAATTCCTGGTCGTTTTGATTTTGAATTATTATAGTGTTTTGTTTCTTGTAGTTTTAACCTTAATATGGCCTTTACTTTACTTTGAAAAAACTTTTCTTCGGTTTTGTTTTAATTAACTACAATAAACACCAGAAAGTTTGGGCACCTTTTGAAGGTGCACCATTGGGCACCTTTGCTGAAATTATCTACCTTTTTCGAAGAAAAATCCTGCTAGACAATTTGATCCCTGCTGAAAATTTCCCTCTGACAATTCCCTCATGAAATTCTCTCCATATGTAAATTTGGGTGTCCAGAGATAAATAAAGACAATTGAAAAAAATTTTGTGCTCGAATTCAGAATAGACTTCACAGAGCCTTTCCTCCCCACTTGAAATTCTCCCTTAGGAAATTCCTCTCCCATCAGTGAATTCCATTGCAAAAAATGTCCGTATGCTGCCCAATAATAAATATCAACAGTAAACAATGGAAAAATTGCAAAACTTACAGCCCTTTCTCTAAGGGTTCAGGGTGGTCATGTTATATGCGGAGTTGTAGTTGTTGGACCTTTCAATTATGATGAACCTAATGGCAATCTCAAAATTTCACAAGGATGTGTTTTGGGAAAAAGGCGCCATGGGAAGGGGGCTTGCTGCCCTCCATTCTGTTTGTTACTTAATAGGGCAATTAAAATTAAATTGTTTGTTCAAATGAGCTATCTCTCGATGTCTTAGGACCCTTGGCTCAATGCGATCATCCTTGGGGAAAAAAAAGACAACAAACAGCATGCACTCTTCATCTTTGTTGGACAAAAACTCCACAATTCTAATTTTTTATAAGTGATAACTTCAAATCTTCACAGCATGAGTGTTGTGTAGTTAGGGAGGGGGCAGATCCAACAAAGGATGCATTTTAACACATAACAATCCTAACTGTCACTGGACCCCCAGATAAATACATAAGTAGCTCTAATGAAGAGGGAAGGATGCAGGAATTAATCCCTCTTGGTTTCCAAAAATACATCTGGTCTACGTTGTTATTATAAAAGAAAAGAGTAACTTTAAGCCCAAAAATGAGCAGAGTTCATTTTGAATAGGTGGGGAAATCTTCCATCCTCAACCATGTTCCTCTCGTGGTCATAGAAACTTCAAAGGATGGTCATTCAAACAAAAATTATCTTTTCTAGTCCTGGTTTTTAAAGTCGAAAGTGATTGGAGACCAGCCAGCCCCTTTCATAGAACAGTTTTAATATCTGGTCGTTTGGTTACCCTTTGAGGTATATCCTTTGTATTTCCTCTGTGGCTGCTCATTTTTGTGCGTTTGCTAGTTTTAATAGTCAAAAGAAACTGGAGGGCAAGCAGTTCTCATCCCTTGTCACTTCCTGCTAACCTACCCCAAAAGATATTCGACCAAATTTTGAGACTACCATTTTGCTAATCAAAGTTCAAAGGTGCATTAGCTATACATTTGCTTATGATATAACCCCCTATAGCCCCTGGGGTAAGAGCTGTAAGTGTTGCAATTTGTAAATTATTGCATATGGGTAAGTTATTTGGAAGGGGTGGGCATTTTTCATCCTGGTATTCTTAAAAGGCTGTGGACATTAAGACTTTGCTTTCAGGGAATACCAAGTTAAACCAAAACCTACTAAGTGAATACAAGCTATCACAAGGACGTTTCTAAGGAATGGCTTAGGGTAATAAGTTAAAAATTTTAGGAAATCATGAACTAACCTAAAGGCTCTAGGTTAATACTTCTGCTAAAAAAAAATTATTACTATCATTTCTACTACACCAATTGCTACTAATGCTGCTACTACTAGTACTACTACTATTGATACTACAATTGCTACCATCTTGATACTATTTCCAATGCTAAGAATTAAATTGAAACTTATAGAGTATGTTATGGGGGACACCAAAAGACATTTTGAGCACACTACTACTATTACCTCTTCTTCGGCTACTGCTACTAAGACTATTACTGATACTGCTGCTGCTATAAATACTTGGGACAAGGGTATTGAAGCAAAACTTCAGGGAATATTAATGGATGCACAATTAAATAATTAACACAATATGTGCACGCAACGATTTTATTTTCACGCATGAATATTTCAAAACTAAGTGATTTCACACTATAGGACGCTATGAAACCAGAGGCTGAAGCGGAAAAAAAAACTGAAATTAGGTTAACCTTCGAATGAGATAGCATCTATATTTAAGAGTATTTATCGGATTCAAAATTGACGAACAATAATTCTTGATTCAAAAGTGAATATAATGATTAAAACCATCTTAACGGATGGCATGAGAGCAATCATCAACTACGTGAAGGAAATTATCGCTCTTGTGAAAACCTTAGCAAATCCTGAAATATTGCAAATACATCGTTTTCACAACCTAGATAGACATAGTGTCTTTTGATTAACTTAATATCCTGTCGACCTGTCTTTAAAGTTTCAAAAAGATCCCTAGAAGTTTGGATATGTCCTTTTGACAATCTTAGACGCAAATTGGGTCGTCAAATTTATTTGAGCGTTCCAACCAATATATTATGGAACTTCCAACGAAATACCTTTGTTCTTTCCCAGAATGTAGGATAAAAGTCATTTTCACAGCCTGGATTCTATAATGTTTTATGAATTATTTTCGAAAATTCAGCTTATCTATTTTCTTTATCAGAAATAGATCTTGTTTATAGTTTATTCCATAAATTGATATTTTCTTATTTAAATGTATACTTCTCAAATAAGGGAGTATAATAAAATTATCTCATCAATTTGACAGATGTGTATTTAATTCCATAAGCGTTTGAAAGCTAAATGTATTTAGCTATTAGTTTTTTTGGCAAAATTCTCAAATAGTGCTGTAATTGCTCTAACATTCTAATTAACAGCCAAGAAAACGTTCGAGAATGGGGAGCAGTACAGAGGACATGAGTGTATATATTAAGGTAGAGGGATCAAAAGAGTAGGAAGATAGTAATAAAATGAGCATAAGAATTCCGTAGGATCAACTGAGGAGGAGGAGTAATTCTTCCATGAATCTTATGGTAATATATCTTGTTTGACAGTAGGGATATCCAATCTAGAATTGGCTAGAAAAAGTTTAAACTAACACATCTGGCTTGTAATATGTCTATCTTAACAATTATTCTCAAAAACTAAGTTTATTGTCTTACAAAGATCAATTATGTTATCACAACAATAAAAGTGATAGGCACTGTATGGTCGGAGTTTGTAGATGATTTTTATAGTTTAGTTTAACTTGAGACTGATCTGGTGGGTTCTGAATGTTAAGTGGGGAATCTTTTACATAAAAATTTTAGTCTGGAAGGGTCCTGGCCTCTGAGATACCTAGTACGTATACTAAAATAGCTCAATTTCGATGTTATACGACTTCAGAATCATTTGAACATAAATTCAGGTAGTTTGCTAGAATGGTCCCATCCTTTTTATGTAGGTTCATGTCGTAACACTGGCCTCTAGATGGCGATGTTACAGTCTTTTTACTTATGAAACGTGCACTAAAGCCTTAGATTCCTATTCAACTTTAAATTTGTTTCCAGTCGTTAGGACTGTAGGATAAGCTATTCATTTCTCTCTACGCTAGATCCCCAGCATGAGCAATAAGTAAAGAAATTCAGGTGCTATTATTGTACTACCGTTCCAATCAGTATCTCTACTGTCTTTTTGATATAATTCAATATTTTCTGAAACAATATTAACAATAAACTCCTAAATAATTTAAAAATAAAGAGACATAAGTAAACCTTCAAAACATCTTTTTTATAAATTGAAGAAAGGGTTTCTTCGTAGCACTAAGATAGTTTTCCTATCCTAGACTATACCTGAATCCTCCTGGTTATCCTGGCTATGGCCCAGATCCTCAGCGAAGCAAACTGAAGACACGTCAAGTGTGAGGTATAAGCAATGTCTTTTTATTCGTTTTTAGTCTACAGGTATTTGCGTAGTACTTTTTTTGAAATTCCAATTAAACAATAGTTTCACCTGAGAATTAAAAAGATTAAATAGTATAAGAAAAAATAATTATGAAATTAATAACCTATGTATCACTGGTGATTTAAAAAATGGATAAATTGATGAATGCAGCTAAAGTCTTATTCCCAAGAAGTTACAAACTGAAAAATAATTTAAAATAAAATAGAAATAACATCGGTTAAACATACTTTCAAATAAAAAAAATAGTAAGTAAGATTTTGTCTACCTTGATATTACTGGATAGCAAAGTGTATCTTTAAATTACACTTCGTGTGTTTGCTTACGCATTGAATACAAATACTAGGGGCAACCAAACTGCTTTAAAATGTTTCAAAGATTAACTTAAATCACTGGCACCGCTTTCAGTACAGAGAAACCTGACAGAACAAAAATCAAACAAGCTAAGCGTGTCAATATGTAATTAAAAATATCTTTAATCCATAGGGTAGCCGTCTGTCTTTCTTGTGGGGGTTTTGGGGAGCCAACCCCTGAGAGGAAAGATGCTCTAACCCAAAAACCGCTTGATTTGGACGAGGAAGAAGAAACGAGGAAACTAGAGACCTCTAAGTGGCTTGAAAATCATTTTGGTAGTGAATCTTCACAGTAAGCTCCCTCTCCAGTTTTAACAAGAAACATTTTAATTATTTTCGTCAAGAAAATTTTTATATAATGATTAATTACCCGTCTATCCAAAGACTTGGGGTTTTTTTCGTTTTTTTTTCACAACTTGTTAAAGCTTGTAATATGTAATATAAGCACAGATAGTGCCCCGTGCCATGGCCACTTTTATATCATACTAGCTGTTGAGGTGGCGCTTCGCTCCACCCCAACACCTAGTTGGTGGGAGTGCTTCGCGCCCCCCCCCCAAGCCCCCCCGCGCGCGTAAGTCGTTACGTGCCATATTAGTTACGCGCCATTGTAGTTGTGTCCCTGTGTCCCACCTGTGAATAAAGATTGATATATATATTTTTAACTACGTAAAACTTGCAAATATACAACATTCTTGGATGTCCCATTGTCTGTGCATATAAATATATTTTCAGGTTTACAATGATTGCCCTTGAGCTTTGTTGATGGTGATTGCTAATTGAACATTCCCTCTGTCCCCGTCGTCATTTTTATATCCCCCTGTGCCCCCCGACGTCCCCGTATTCAGATCTATACCTCATTATTCTAATGATGTGTCCCTGTGTCTCGGTCGTCATTTATATTCCCTGTGTCCCGGTTGTCATTTGTGTCCCGGTGTCCCAGTCTGTAATTTCTCTTTGAGTGTCGCGGTCGTCATTTATATTCCCTGTGTCCCGGTGTCCCGGTCGTCATTTTTGTCCCGGTCATCATTTGTGTTCCGGTGTCCCGGTCTGTAATTTCTCTTTGAGTGTCCTGGTCGTCATTTATATTCCCTGTGTCCCGGTCGTCATTTGTGTCCCGGTGCTTTGTTGATGGTGATTGCTAATCGAACATTCCTTGTGCCCCGGTCGCTTTCTCTTTGAGTGTCCCGGTCATCATTTATATTCCCTATGTCCCAGTCGTCATTTGTGTCCCGATGTCCCGGTCTGTAATTTCGTCAGTCGACAAACATGACGTCAGTCAACACACAAAAATGACGTCACTCGACAGACACACAGACAACTTATTTTTATATATATAGATATTGAGAAGTAATATTTTTAGCAAGGTGTAACCAATTTTATTTTTTTTTGTTTGGGGGGGGGGGGATATTTTTCTTGGGTGCAATTACAAAAAAAAACTTTTAAAAACGCATTAAATATTTGTTTATATTCTTTGTTGTTACGTTTTTAGGAGTTCGGTAAAAATTCTGGAGGTGGGGGGTTAAAACTCGGTACTCTCCCCCTCCCTGGATACGCCTTTATTTTCAGATGAGTAGGCCAAAACACTTATTTCATAGTTGATTGAGTAGAAGTAAACTCAGTAGCTTAAGGCTTTTGAGATTTTTCTAGGCCAAGAGGTAGATACCGGAAATGATTGCTACTGACTCAGCTTTTAAGGTAAAATTTGTATCATTCTGGGGGAGTCTTAATGTTTTCACTTTTACTGTTTAACACATAACTTACTGATGCGTTTATTGTTTTGGCCTATGCAAAATGTAGGGGCATACATGACACTTTTTCTGAAGATAAGTTACGGTGTTGCTAAGTTATTTTAAGTTATTTTATTTATTAAGGGGATTTTATTTTCTTTCTTTATTCCCTTTGGGTTTCTTAAAGTCCGAGTCTCTTAAACATTGCATTTTTCATTTTTTTATATATTTTTCTCTTGTGTTGAGTCGCTGAAAGGTGTAAATGTATTATGTTGAATTTTGTAAACGTATTTATTTACTATTTGTTTCTCCCCTGTTTTTATTTGCCATAGAGCCTTACGGGGGAGTCTATGTTGACGTGTTTTAATGTGAAATTATTTATTGACTGATTTAATCAACAAATTGATTGATCGATGATTGACAGATTGCTACAAGTAGACTGATTGAATAACCACAAGTAGACTGATTGGTAAAAATATTTTGAAATTATCTCCTAGCAACTTATGAATTTTATAGGTCCTAACCTTTGGCCTGATTTAAGGAGGGTCAACAATCGATTTTTGTTAGAAATTAGTAGTATATCCTGTATTCGTTTAAGTGGGGCCCTATCCCATCATTCTGAGTGGCATCCTATCCCATTCACTTAAGTGATGCAATATCCCGTGCTATTGGAGCTGCTAGTCCCTCGCATCAAGTCAAAAACTTCTATGAGATTTAAAGTTGTTCTGGAAACAACATATTCTCGGTGAAACCATTCAATTTGTACCAGTACACCCATAGAATTATCTCAATTTTCGGCTGATAAGAAAAATTGGTGGAACATTATTATCTGAGTTTCATTTGTCTAGTATGTTGTTCGATAATAGAAGTAAGTTTGAAGTGACATGATGTCTAATTAACAAAGTTTTCGTATGGATATTAATGTACAATTGATGAGATTTTTTCTCTAAGGATTGGAGCCGATTGTTGATTATTCAAAATTTTTTGTCACTACAGCCAGGTATCAAGCAGGGTAACAACAAGGTATCATTATTCCATTACCAGGCTTGCGCATGACCACGGCCCCCACCAGGGTACTGAGTCCCCTCCAGGGCTACACGTCCACCTCCAGCGCCCCAATGACCCTCCCTCCAATCTTTTGCTCCCTCAACCATTTTTTCAACGTGTTAAAATCATATTAGAGTAAATACAGAAATACATTCTAAGACAATCAATGTATTGTTTCTGGGAAGCTAATCAATTGATGTTGAGTGTCGAAATATCGTGAAAGTTGATAACGAAATCGATTTTCATAATCGGAGTTGGACTTTTGGTAAATGCTACCGGTAATTTGTTTCCGGATACCTTTTTTGACATCATTCCAAGAATAATCAAACCAGTTTCCACGAATTTTAAGTATGATGCATTAAAATGATACTGCTTAATCATTCATGTTGTCGTTGAAACAATACAACGAATAAAAGCGGGCTAATTCATGATTTCTGAGAGTTTTTTGGCATGTTTCCACGAATTTTGAGAATGATCTTATCTGGCATTCCGTAATCATTCACATTCTCGAAAAAAACAAAAATGAAAAACAGCGAGTTCAAATCCTGATTTCTGAGAATTCCCTGGTATGTTTCCGAAAATTTCAAGAAGGATACGTTATGTGGTTTTGCGTAATCATTCATGTTGTAGGTGAAGCAATACAATACATTTGGCGACAGGCCTCATATCTGGTTTTTTAGATAACAACTGAGCCAACAACATTTTTAGCGCTATGAATCGAACGCGAGACCTATTATTTCCTATGGTAAAAGAATGATAGGCTACTCGACTGAGCTACTATGTCATTGATGGTTAATTTCTTAGAAATACATTCTAGGAAATGAATGTATTGTTTCTGGGACGCTGGCAACCTGGTGTTAAGCATAACTACATCGTAAAAACTCCTTTCCACAATCGATTTATCATTTGGATATATTGTAAATGCAATCAGTGATATGTTTCCAGGCACCTTTTGCGGCATCATTCCATGAATATGCATAACAAAGAGATTTAAGATACTTTCTGGACAGACATATTCTTTTGATGATTAATGACACTTATTTTGATTCTCAAAATTGCAATGACTACAACCGGACGGGTACCATTTTTCTATTATAATGTTCCTTATCACTAATTATTGAGTTTCGATATTGATCATTGACTATCAATCATTGATAATGGAGCAATGGTCATTGATTTTCAACTATCGATTATTGATTTTTTATTACAGTATTAGTAATGATCGATAATTGATTATCGATTATGTAGTTGATTTTTTATTTATTTTTATTATTTTTTTTGGAATCTAAATTTTTTGGGACAATTTCATCGACATGGATATTTTTGCACTTAGATTTGTCTTGGAACATATAATTTTTTTGGACTTCGGGCTTATTTTTGGGCTTAGAATTTTTTAACTTTAATGTTGAACCATGGAATGCACCTTGAGTATCAAATAAATATTTTTTTTAGAACCTAGAATTTTCTTGGATTTTTTTGAAACTTATGATTTTTTTGAGACTTCAGATTCTTTAAACTTAGATGATGTTACATGCTAGAAAGAAGCATGAATCATGGAATACACCCCGAGTACACAAAAATTAATAGAAAAAAGCATTTAAGCATAGAACAGACTCAGCTACTTGGTTAGTTCAAAGTCTTAATTGGTGACTGAGCATCAAAAATTAATAAAACAAAAAACGCTTTTGCATAGAAGAAACTCGGCTACTTGGTAAGTTTCAATCTTCTAATTAGTGACTGAGCATCAAATATTAATGAAAAAGCACCCTTACGTAGAACAAACTCAACTACTTAGTAAATTCCACGCCTTTTAACTGGGGACTGAAAATCAAAAATTAATCAAAAAACACTTTTGCATGGAACAAACTAAGGTACTTGGTAAATTTCAAGTCCTTTAGTTTGTAACAGAGTATCAAAAATTAAAAACAAAGTACTTCGGCATAGAAAAAACTTAACTACATAGTAAATTCCTAGTCAATTTAACGGTGACTGAGCATCAAATTAATAAAAAAGACCCCTGCATAGAACAAGCACAACTACTTAATAAATTCCATACTTTTAATTGGTGACTGAGTATCAAAAAACTACAAAAACCCTTTTGCATAAAATAAACTCGCTACTTGGTAAATCCAAGTCATTTAATTGGTGACAGAGCATCACAAATTAATAAAAAAAAGCCCTTTTGTGTACACCAAAATCAGCAAATTGGTAAATTCTAAGTCTTTTAATTAGTTACTGAGTATCAAAAAATAATTATAAAAACACTTTTAAATGGAACAACCTCTGCTACTTGTTAAATTCCAAGTGATTTAATGGGTGACTGAGTATCAAAAATAATTTAAAAAGCGCTTTTGCATGGAAAAAAAATAGAATTTAAAGTCCGACTTAAGATGATATTACAGACTAGAAAGGAGTTTCAGTCGAGGAATGTACCCTTATAATAAAAATTCAACAGAAAAAAGCACTTATTTCATAGAACAAATTCAAATTGTTTTAATTGTTGAGGGAATTAAAAATTCATAAAAATATCTATTTTTCATTGAACAAATTCAGCTCCTTGGTAAATTCCAAATCTTTTAATTGATAACTGAGTATCAAAAATTAAAAACAACGCAATTGCATATAATAAACTCAGCTACTTGGTAAATCCAAGTCTTAATATTGGTGACTGATTATCAAGAATTAATAGAAAAGCCCTTTTGCGTAGCACAAACTACGTGGTACATTCTAAGTATTTCAATTGATGACTGACTATCAAAAAGTAATAAACAAACATTTTTGCATAGAACAAACTGGGCTACTTTGTAAATCCCAAGTATTTTAAATATGTGGCTAAGAATCGAAAATAAAATAAATAAAAAAATTTGCAAAAAAACATCAGGTGTTGGGTACATTCCAAGTCTTTTAATTAATGACTGAGTATCAAACATTAATAAAAAAGCACTTTTGCTTAGAAAAAACTAAGCTACTCAGTAAATTCCAACTCTTTTAAATGGTGTCTGAGTATCAAAATAAAAAAAAGCACTTTCACTAAAAAAAATTCAGCTTCTTAGTATTTTAATAGGTGACTGAGTATTATAAATTAATAAAAAAAAAGTACATTTGCATAGGAAAAAATTGGTTACTAGGTAAATTCTAAGTCTTTTATTTGGTGACTGACTATCAAACATTAATAAAAAAACACTTTTGCCTAGAACAGACTCAGCAAGTTTGTAAATTCCAAGTCTTTTAATTGGTGTCTGAGTATCAAAAATTAATAAAAAAAACACTTTTGCATAGAACAAAGAACGATATCAGCTACTTGGTAAATTATAAGTCCTTTTATTGATGATTGAATATCAAAAATTAATAAAAAAGCAACTTCGCAGAGAACAAACTCAGCCACTTAGTAAATTCCAAGTCTTTTAATTGGTGACAGAGTATAAAAAATTACTCAACTACTTGAAAAATTCTAAGTTTTTGAATGGGTGACTGAGTACCAAAAATTAATGAAAACGCAATCTTGTTCAGAACAACCTAAACTACTTGGTTAATTCCAAGTCTTTGAATGGGTGACTGAGTACCAAAAATTAATGAAAACGCAATCTTGTTCAGAACAACCTAAACTACTTGGTAAACTCCAAGTCATTTAGTTGGTGACTAAATATCAAAATTACTGTCTTCCCACAGAAAAAACTCAACTACTTTGGCAAATTATAAGTCATTTTAATTTGTAACCGAGTATCAAAAATTAATAAAAAAACCGGTTACATAGAATAAATTCAGCTATTTAGTTAATCCAGGTCCTTTAATTAGTTACTGAGTATCAAATATTAATGTAAATAAAACACTTTTGCAAAGAATAAACTCAGCTACTTGGTAAATTCCAAGTCATTTAATTGGTGACTGAGCATCAATAATTAATAAAAAAAAACATTTTTTTACCTTAAATTACCTTAAATCGCAGTTACAGCGAGATAAGGTCTGCATCCTCCTGTAGAACATCTCGCTTTTGAATTGATGAGGTGATATAATTAGTGGGTATGATGGGGTGTGGCCTCCCACTGGTACTTCCATTCCACGTTACTCCACTCTAAATCAACTGCATATTTGAAAGAATTAATCGATTCACCAGTGATAGTCTCATTGGAAAGACTGGGTTTTAACTGGGTTAATTCCAAGTCTTTGAATGTGTGACTGAGTACCAAAAATGAATGAAAACGCAATCTTGCATAGAACAAACTAACTCCTTGGTATATTCCAAGTCATTTATTTGGTGACTGAGTATCAAAAATTAATAAAAAATTTACTTTTCTACAGAAAAAACTCAAATAATTTGGCAAATAATAAGTCAATTTAATTGGTAACTGAGTGTCAAAAATAAAAAAAAACCGTTTGTATAGAATAAATTCAGCTATTTGGTTAATCCAGGTCCTTTAATTAGTTACGGAGTATCAAATATTAATATAAAAAAATACTTTTGTAAAGAATAAACTCAGCTACTTGGTAAATTCCAAGTGATTTAATTGGTGACTGAGCATCAAGAATTAATAAAAAAAAAAAGTTTTGCAAAGAAAAAGGTAGATTTTTTTAACCTAGATGATGCTGCATGCTAGAAAGAAGCTTGAATCGAGGAATGTAACCTGAGCATCAAAAATTAATGAGAAAAGTAATTTTGCATAGAACAACATCAGCTACTAGGTAAATTCTAAATGTTTTCATTCTTGAGAGTTTTTCAAAAATTAATAAAAAAGCACTTCTACATAGAATTAACTCAGCTACTTGGGAAATTCAAGTTCATTAAATTGGTGTCTGAGTATCAAAAATTAATAAGAAAAAACGCTTTTGCGTTGAACAAATTGAGCTACTTGGTAAACTCCAATTGTTTTAGTTGTTGAGAGTTTATTGGTGACTGAGTATAAAAAATTTATAAAAAACACTTTTGCATAGAATAAGCTCATTTACTTTATATATCCAAGTCTTTTAATTGGTGCCTGAGTATCAAAAATTACTAAAAAATTACTTTTGCATAGATCAAACTCAGCTACTTGGCAAATTCTGAATCTTTTACTTAGTGAATGAGTATCAAAAATTAATACGTAAAACTGTTTTGCATAGAACAAGCTTTAATTTTTTTTAGTTTAGATGATGTTACATGCTAGAAAAAGTTTGAATTAAGGAATATACTCTGAAAATCAAAATATATGAAAGAAATCACCAAAAATTGGTAGTATTGTATTATCAAAAGTTTCAAAAATGGAAAGTATCTTGGTAGTACCAAAAATTAATAAGAAAAAGCACTCTTGCATTGAACAAACTCAACTACTTGGTAAATTCCAATTCTTTTAATATGTGACTGTATATGACAAATTCCAAGTTTATTAATTGGTGTCTGAGTATCGAAAATGAATAAAAAAAAACACTTTTGCATAGAACAAGCTCAGCTTTTTGGTAAATTCCAAGTCTTTCAATTGGTGATTGAGCATCAAAATTAATAAATTAATTATACTTTACGGGTAATAAAGTTCATTCATTCATTCATTCATTCAAAGTCTTTCAATTGGTGACTGAGTATCAAAAATTACTCAACTAATTGGTAAATTCCAAGTCTTCGAATTAGTAAGTGATTATCGGAAATTAATGAAAAAGCACTCTTGCGTAGAACAAACTCAACTACTTGGTAAATCCCAAGTCTTTTAGTTGGTGACTGAGTGTCACAAATTAATAAGAAAAAGCACTTTTGCATGGAAAAAACTCGGATACTTGGTAAATTCCAAGTCTTTTCATTGGTGTTTGAGTATGAATTTTAATGAAAAAGCACTTTTTCTTAGAATAAACTCAGATGCTTGGTAAATTCCAGGTCTTTTAATTGATGTGTGAGCATCAAAAATTAATCAGAAAAGCACTTTTGCATAGAACGAGCTGCGCATATTGGTAAATTCTAAGTTATTTATCGGTTATTGAGCATCAAAAATAAGTAAAAAAGTAATTTTGCATAGAAAAAATTCATCTACTTGGTAAATTCTTCGAATTTGATTGATGACTGACTATAAAAATCAACAAAAAACAATTTTACATAGAAGAAACTTATCTACTTGAGTTAACTTGAGTTAAGTGACTGAGTATCAAATAATAATAGAAAAAGTACTTTGCATAGATGAAACTCAGCTACTTGGTACATTCCAAATCTTTTACTTAGTGACTGAGTATCATAAATTAACAAAAAAGCACTTTTACATAGATCAAACTCAGCTTCTTGGTAAATTGCAGCTCTTTGAATTGGTGTCTGAGTATCAAAAATTGATAAAAACGCAATTTTGCTTAGAAAAAACTAGAATTCGTTTTTGAACTTAGATAATATTAAATGCTAGAATGGAGCTTCAATCGAGGAATGTACCCTGTTAATCAAAATTAATAAGAAAAAGCACTTTTGCATAGAACAACCTCAGCTACTTGGTAAATAATAAATGTTTTAATTGTTGAGAGTTTCTAAAATTAATAAAAAAAAGCACTTCTACATAGAACAAACTCAGCTACATGGTAAATTCAAGTTCTTTAAATTGATGATTGAGCATCAAAAATCAATAAATAAAAAAAGCTTCTGCATAAAACAAAGTACTTGGTACTTGGTAAATTCCAAATCTTTTACTTAGTGACTGAGTATCATAAATTAACAAAAAAGCACTTTTACTTAGATCAAACTCAGCTTCTTGGTAAATTGCAGCTCTTTGAATTGGTGTCTGAGTATCAAAAATTGATAAAAACGCAATTTTGCTTAGAAAAAACTAGAATTCGTTTTTGAACTTAGATAATATTAAATGCTAGAATGGAGCTTCAATCGAGGAATGTACCCTGTTAATCAAAATTAATAAGAAAAAATACTTTTGCATAGAACAACCTCAGGTACTTGTAAATAATAAATGTTTTAATTGTTGAGAGTTTCTAAAATTAATAAAAAAAGCACTTCTACATAGAACAAACTCAGCTACATGGTAAATTCAAGGTCTTTAAATTGATGATTGAGCATCAAAAATCAATAAATAAAAAAAGCTTCTGCATAAAACAAAGTACTTGGTACTTGGTAAATTCCAATTGCTTTAGTTGTTGAGAGTTTTTTGGTGACTGAGTATTAAAAATTAATAAAAAACACTTTTGCATAGAATAACCTCAGCTACTTTGTATATCTAAGTACATAATCTCCAACTGAAATCAGCAAAAGTCCTTCAGTCTACCACCCATATTTCTGTTGAACTTCTGAAGATTAAAGATATACACACATTACACCTCTCTCTCATTGCATTTCAATATTTCCGTGGAGACCTTCTATTAAGTTTTTCCGGGATTCTTGAGATTGTTGGAAATGTCAGTCCTTATGAAACTAGGAACCAGGATGATGTGCTAGTGCCATCCACCTCTGCAGTGCGATCGGACTTGGGTCTGATAGTTGCTGTCGGACGTGCCTGGAATTCCATTCCTGTTGGGATTCGACGGTCCTGTACCATAGGCTCCTTCAAGAAACGGTTTAAGAATTTTTTAAATAAAAAGAAAAATTATAATCAGTTATTTATTTTGTTTATTTATTTAGATTTAATTCAATTATTTAGATTTGGTGGTGTGATTGTTGTATTCTCGATGTATATATGTATTTTTTTTTTTTTTTTTTTTTTTTTAAGTAAGTGTTGCGGAGACCGGTTGTACTCGGGTGGGGATTGGTGAGTAACCTCTAAATATATTTTAAGTTTGAATGTATTTAATAGTTATATACATTTTGTTTTGTTGTTTGTTTTGTTCCCAAATAACGGGCCATTGAGCCCTTTGGGATATATTTGTTTATAAATGGATGGATATGGATAATAAAAGGAACTTGAACTTAAGTTTTTAATTGGTGTCTGAGTACCAGACACTTTATTTTTAAAAATAAAAATAAAGTATTTTTGCATAGCTCAAACTCAACTATTTGGTGAATTCCAAATATTTTACTTAGTGACTGAATATCAAAAATTAATAAGTAAAACAGTTCTCCATAGAAAAAGCTTAAATCAAGGAATTTACCCTGAAAATAAAAAAAAATAAAAAAAAGCACTCTTGCACAGAACAAACTGAACTACTTGGTAAATTACAAGTCTTTTAATTTGTGTCTGTGTATAAAAATTAATAAAAAAAAACGCATTTGCATAGAACAAACTTAGCTACTTGGTAAATTTCCAAGTCTTTTAATTAGTTACAGATTATAAAAAATTAATAAAAAATTACTTTTACATAGAAATAAAACTCAACTACTTGGTAAATTCCCAGTCATTTTAACTGGTGACTGAGTATCGAAAATTAATAAAAAAAAAAACACTTTTGCATAGAATAATCTTAAATACTTTGTAAATTCCCAGTCTTTTAATTGGTGACTGAGCACCAACAATTAATAAAAAAGCGCTTTTGCATAGAACACACTCAGCTATTTGGTAAATTCCAAAGCATTTAATTAGTGACTGGGTATCAAAAATTAATAAAAATGCACTTTTGTATAGAAAGAACTAGAACTTGCTTTGAATTAAGATGATACTAGACCTAAGTTGCCCGGGCAACGTGAAGTGTTGCGACAACCTTTTTTCGGCTTCGCCGACTAAAGTGTTGCGAGGGCAACACTTTGGTTTTGTTTCTTAACTATCGATCAGTAATCATGTGATCGAAGGCTATTCCTCAGTGTTGAAAAAACAACAAGAAAATAGTATCGAAAGAAGGGACTAAATTGACTTTGCAGCCAGTTGAACTTTATCCTTTTCAATCGTAGACATCGTGACGGATTAAAACTCGGAACAATATCCTATATAATCTAGTTGGTATTATAGAGCTATTCCTAAATTTTCAGGATCAAAATACCATAGATGACATTCTATTAATTATTACGAAACTATCTCATTGTTTTACATTCTCGTTTGTGCTTGTTTCTTCACTATCGCTTAAATGATGAGGTTGTCTGCCTATCGCAGTTTTTAAAACGGTATGTTCAAACAAGAACGCAATCAGTTATCACATGACCAGAGGCTATTCCTCAGCGTTGAAAAAACAACAACTACAAAATAATATCAAAAGAAGGGACTAAATTGACTTTGCAGCCAGTTCAACTTTGTCCTTTTCAATCGTAGACAGCGTGACGGATGAAAACTTGGAACAATGTCTTATATAATCTAGTTGGTATTATAAAGCTATCCGTAACTTTTTAGAATTAAAATACCATAGGTGAAACTAATTATTACGAAACTACCTCATTGTTTTACGATATCGTTTGTATCCGTTGCGTAAACACTTCATTCTGTCAGATTTAAAGAGATCGAATACAATGTGCACCAATTTGCACAAATTTCTTGCCCAAAGTAAACAGATTCTTACTTACAAGTCCCTCTCCTGTGATGGACATCAACTTCACCGGAAACAAATAAATGGGTACACCAACTAGCAAAAGTTGCAAACCCCTCATCGCTGAACATGATTGTAGCCTAACAGCCGGTTACTACTTACAAGTCCCCTACATGTCTTACTACTGGAACCAAATTGGTTTAACTATCGAATACACCGGAAAAAATAATACGTACACCAACAAGCAAAAGTGGCAAACCCCTCATTGTCGAAGACTATTATGAGCTAACAGCCATTTCTCGCCCAAAGTAAACCGATTCTAACTTATAAGTCCCTCTCCCATAATAGGCATCAAGTTCACCGGAAACAAATAAATGGGTACACCAACTAGCATAGTTGCAAACCCGTCATTGCTGAAGTGATTTTAGCCTACCAGCAGATTATTACGTACAAGTACCCTACATTTCTTACCACTGGAACCAAATTGGTTTTACCATCAAATACACTGGAAACAAATAATAGATACACCAACTAGCAAAAGTTGCTAACCCCTCATTGGCGATAGTGATTATTACCTAACAGTCGACTGTTGCATACATGTCCTCTATATGTCTCACAATTTGTATCGGCCTAGATTTCGTTTCAGTGTGTAACTTACTACTGAAGTTGTCAACCCCTTGAAACTTTCAAACTGGTATACCTCATGAAGGAATTTTTGTATCAAAAATTGGATGTCATATACTTTGATCAGCTCATCAAGAGCTATCGATTGCCGTCGAAAAACACTCTATCTATCTTAGTTCAAAAGTTGATTTTTTTTTGGCCGTAGGCCAACTTTTTTAACGTCACCACTTAGAAAGGAGCAAAGGATAAGCTCCAATTTTTTTTTTAGCAATGAGAGAACTTTTAAAGTTTATTAGGTATATCTGATACCATTTCTCTACCGCAATCCAAAGTCCAAAAAACCGAATGATAAACTCAGCTGAAATCACGAACAGAAATGGGTAGAAACAATAGATTTTCTGTTTATCATTCAAAGAAGATATAATGGCTGTGGGGCCGGGTAACTGCCGCATATATTTCACACTTATAGATTTTAGTCCATCTTCAATTTGAAAGTGGTGCCTGCCTGCTAGAGCGGAGCTTTCCACTCGAAAGCAGAAACATGGTTTGATGAAACGGAAGCTTGGCTGCACAACTTCAGATACTCCAGATACTTCAGATACAAGCAAAAACCATCCTTGTTGGTCCCAGGCAATAGTTCTGCGGAGCTTTCCAAAATGTAATGTCATATTCATCAATTTGGCCTGAGGTCCCCACTTTCCGTAAAAACCGCACCCTTACCAGTTTCCAGGAATAAGCTGAGATCGGCGCCATAGGAAAAAAAACGGGACAAAACCAAAGTGTTGCTCTCGCAACATAATTAAATGGTAGAATGGAGTTTCAATCGAGGAATTCTCCTTGTTAATCAAAAATTAATAAGAAAAGCACTTTAGCATAGGACAGCCTCAGATACTTGGTAAATTCTAAGTGTTTTAATGGTTGAGAGTTTCAAAAATTAATAAAAAAGCACTTCTACATTATAATAAAATAATCCACTTGGTAAGTTTAAGTTCTTTAAATGGTGACTGAGTATCAAAAATTAATAAATAAAACGCTTTTGCATAGAACAAAGTGAGGTACTCGGTAAATTCCAATTTTTTTGTTTTTAAGATTTAATTGGTGACTGAGTATTAAAAATTAATAAAAAACACTTTTGCATAGAATAAACTGAATTAGTTGTTCACACACCAATGGATTCTGCTGAGCGTAAATCCAACTGGCGTTCTTCTTTTATCCAGCTGCATTTATTACAGCCGGTTGAGGTTGTCCCAATTCATATCATGAACCCTCAGGGACTAGGTCCCTGTTTGGTCAGCACCTCCTATTCAGAGATATACTCTATATATTTGTGCAACAATCCCCAGTCCACCACCTGGCGACGTGATGAATGGCCTTGAGAAGGCCCCTTCCGAAAATTTTATTCAGTAGGAATTTAATACCTACTCCTATTAACCTAAACATTATAACCTTCATAGAATGGCATATTTTTTCTTGGGATCCTGCTTATTTATTTCTCTAACCGTAAGTAAAATCATTTGATTGACCATAGTCTCTGTCACTTTTCTCCACGGGGGTAAATATTACTATGACTTACAACGTATACTTATTAGCTGTTAGATACTGAAATTCTAGAATGCTAATCATTTTATCTTCGTCCTATCAGAGACTTAGAGGCATCCTTCATCATCATGAGCCCTACTCCCTGTCAATGGGTACAACGCTTCTTTCTTGAATAAATAAAGTCTTGTCACCAATTTTTATGTTTCCAGCCTTCGGAAGATTTCTTTTTCAACTATCAAATCCAATCCAAAACATTAAAGTTCTTAAATTAAAATATCGATACTACAGTTTATTTACGTTTTATGTCACAATTTTTATAATATTTAGACATTCGAAATCGTAATGGCTTATGGAAAAGCAATGTATCCCACCATTTTACATCAAGGACTAATATCAAAAAGTTCGTGGTAACGAACCATCAGGAATGAGCAATGTGGCTTATTAGTAACCGAAACTCTAGGAAATAGAGTCTTGGTAACAATGGATATATCAAGGGAATCAAAATTTTATGCTTATTCAGAATATTCCTTTATAAAACTCATCAAGTTTAATGGTACCCATTAAAAGCTACGTACCTGAACAAATTTGCCAAATTTTTTTAACGGAGAGGAAAACACCCATAAAATATCGACTGATCATAATGTATGTATGTGTGTATGTATGTAAACATAACAAAACCAACAAGAAAATTACAAATAAATGTAGAAGAAAAAAAGCACTTTTATATGAATCTTCACGATATTATTTACAAAGAGATACATCTTTCACAATGTATTTGCCCTTCATCAACATGCTTAGCCATATTCCTTAATGTCATTTTAACTTATGATCCTACAATCACTTCTGCCCACCTTCAATGTGTCATCACTAACGAAAAACACTCGTTTCTCAGATCCGCCAATTCCTTACAATTACCCCAAAAAGAAAAATATCCTCATCATCTTCCCCAAACATTGGAAAAGGGCTTGGTTATTCATACTTATATGCATACTTACCGTTCCAAAACAACTTAACCCCTAAATGCACAAATTATTTTTTAACCTCTATAAAATCACCTTAAAATCCAAATTCATCATCTTTCCTTAATTTTCCACCTTTCCTAAAAACTACGATCTCCATGTTCTTATCTAATTCTACTCCTTTTATATCCAAATATTCTTCCATTGAACAAAATCGGTGACATTGGGCATCCCTGTTTTAAACCTGTTCTCGTCAAAATTTTCCCAGATACCTCTCGTCCATTCTATTGGCCAGCTGCACAATAAAAATATTTGGCTGAAAATGACAGTTAAAACTGGTATGCATACTTCTTTTGCCTTTTTCAATACTCTTAGTGGAATTCCGTCTCAATCTGTAGCTTTTTCTTTAGATGATTTCCTTGTCTCCTATATCTCCTGTTCCAAACTTGTTATTATCAATTTCATATTTCCTTCTGTCAGGGGCAAAAAAAAATATAATTTCTGGTAAGATTTTGGAGATCTTAATGAAAATCACACCATCAGATTTACATTTTAGAGAGCCTTTGACGAGAATAGGTTTAAAATAGGTTGATTTCTACAGGTAGAAAAACGCTCCGGAAGTAATGCTAAGAGTTTCAAAAATATGCATGCTTTTGTTTGCTAATGCTATTGCTCTCCTAGAAAAATCGGCAGAAAACATGCAAACACTTAAACAGAATGGAGGAATATTTGGATATAAAAGGATTTGAATTAGATAAGAAGAAAGCAGCAATTGTAGTTTTTAGGAAAGGTGGAAAATTAAGGAAAGATGATGAATTTAGATTTAAAGGTGATTTTATAGAGATCAAAAAATAATTTGTGCATTTAGGGGTTAAGTTTTTTTGAAACGGTAAGTATGCAAAGGAGGTTAAGCATAGAGTACAAAAGAGAAATATACGCAAAAAATTAGTTTTTAAAAGTGAGGTTGGAAAAATTAGGGATTTAGCAATGCATTAATATTTATTTAGGACTAAACTCCTTCTGTTTATGCATTAGGGGTCTTAGAAAAAGAGAAAAAGTGTCTAGAAAAAGCTGTGGGGTCTTAGAAAAAGTGAGGAGTTGGAGAGAATGCAAAGAAATTATTTTAAGAGATTTTTTTAGGCCCATAAATCCACTGACACTGTTGTACTGGAGGAGGATTTGGGACTAAGCAGGTTAAGGAAAGATAGGTTAATAAGCATGGTAAGTTTTGGATACAAATTTTAAGAAGTAGAAATAGACTAGCGAAAAAAGCATATTTTATTGTGTTGAAAGATAAGATAGGGGTAGTGTGGCTGGAGGAAATAAAGAAAATTTTAGATAAAGTTGGATATTCATATTTTTGGAATGAAGGTAAGGGATCTAATACGGGTAAAGTGGTTCATAAGTTAAAAGAAAGGTTACACGAGCAAGGAATACAGCAGTGGCGGGCTCGCAAGGAGGCCTCAGGATCTCTGAGTCTGTTTAGTATGGTTAAGGACACGTGGAGGGAGGAAGTTTATTTTATGTTGGGGTTGAAAGGGCAAGAAATAAAAAGGATTCTGAACTTAAGGGGAGGTTTGATTAATATTGGGGAAAGAGAGATGGAATTTAAGGGGTCATGGTGCTAACCCTGTCTCTTATCCAATATGTGGGGAAGATTCTTCTCTCTGTGAGTAAGTGACTATTTAATTTTTTTGCTCTTCTCTGAGTAAGTGACTCGTTTATTTTTCCCCTTTTTTACAGGCCAAAGAACCATTGGGGGAATAGTAAAAAATGTAAAATTTTATGTGTGTTTCGTGATGAATAAATCTTATCTTATGATGAGTATATTTTTAATATTTGGGGATTTGTAAGTTAGTATAGGTCTAATATAAGCAGCCCCTGGAAAGTGCAGATATCAAGCTTATCAGATACCGTGGTAAGCAATATAAAGTGCTTTCCTCTTGACAGTGTTTGCCGACAGAACAAAGTTTGAGAATTAAGAGTTTCCTGCTTGCTGTTCTGTGAACTCTTAAGTAAGTAAGTAAATATTGCAATCTCCAGATTTTGGGTGTTAAGTAATTGGTTTTCCAGAATTCGTTACAGATGAATAAATTAAAGCATGGTTAATCATTTGCCTAATTTAAACCAATTACACTTAATCATGGAAGTATGGTAAAGTGTCTTCTTCTTTTGTCTTTGACCGTATGACAATGCATGAACTACTTTCATAAGCGATTCCAAATTGTCGAGCTTAATTTATTTTTAATATTTTTTTTTTACTATTTTATTTAAATTAACGAAAAGCCGTTTTCAGATTTGTACCTTCTCCTTTATCGGCTAATAATCTTTCATTTTATTTTGAAGTGCCAAGCTAATTTGCGTAGAACCATGTAGGAAGAAAGTTAAGTGTGGCCATTGCTGCCCAAATTTGTGTGGTGACCCTTGCATAATGCCATCTGACTGCCTTATATGCAACAAAATCAAAGAAGAAAAGGATAAATCAGAAAAAGGTAATGTAGCAATATTTGATTTTTCTTATTTAGTTGTTTCGCTTCGAAAAATTACAATAATATTTCCAAAATTTTAATCTAAATAAAAATAAAATTGGAAAACGATTTTCCTGTGAAACTAAGTTTAAAAGTAAAGTTGTTCTTATCAGAAAAGTATTACACTTTTGATGTTTTTTATACCGAAAACATAAAAAGGGAAGGAGACAAAAGTCTTCGCCAATATCTCCCCTTCGTGGCGGGTGACCTTCGGTAACCTTGCAAAACAGTCAGATTACCTAACGTACCGAATTTAGAATTTAAAACAAATTGTTTTTATTGTAGAAGGTATGGTGTTGTCGGAAATTTCTAGAGACCTGCCTTGTTTAAGGTGCGATAGTTGAGGTGTTTTTGCCATAGGTGGACCAACATTGTGACATGTTTGCAGTGTCAGCAGTAGTAAAACAGCAAAAAAGAAGGAAATTTCTTTATTAAAATGTTTTTGCAAAAGCTGAAAAAGTTTTAATCCGTAATTATGAAGTTTCATGTGTCATCTAAGTCAGTGTGTCTCCAAAGAAAATCATCAAAAAGGTACTTAAAATTTTGTGCTGTATTATTTTATTTATTTCTATTGTTTAGCTGATGCAGGTGATTTTTCTTTTGTTTTTAAGGTTTGCTAAGCGGTATTTCCCTTGCAGCCCTTGGTTGACTCGACCTATATTTTTGTGGTTTGTTTATTGATTTTTTTTTTCATGATCACAAAAAGTTTTCATACCGTGCTTTTCCAAAATCTGGTTTCACACTATCGTTCAAGTTATTGTTATATATATTTTTTTTTTCTTGGTTTCTTTTTCTAGCTTTCTCTTCTTCTTGGCCTCTGCCTCTCTCTCCTTCTTTTATTGCTCTCTCTCTTTTTTACTTTCAGTCTATTTACTCCATCGTTTCTTTTTGTCAATTAGATAAAGGTATGTTGAGATAGATGTAGGTAGCTAGATCGACCTAGCTAAGTAAACTTAGTTAAGTAGGTAAAATTGTGAATATCTGAGCTTTACTTTTTCTTGCTTCAGTTAATTTATTCTTTCAACTCTTCTTCACTCTTTTCTTTTTTTACTCTTTTAATGTTTTGTTCGATGAATTTTGAATATTTCCATTTTTGGCTCCGTAGGTACTCTGTTTTATTATTTGTTCAAGTTTGTTCGTTCGTGATTTTTTAAATTGTGCTTGCCATCTTTTTTTTTTATATTGCTCGTGGGTTTGGGATCTTTCAGGTTTTCTAAGAAATTATAAATTGTATATATTTAAGATGGAAAAATGTTCTTGTTCTGTTTTACCTGAAGTTTCTTCAAGTAAATTTGTGTTTCTCAGAACCCTGTTTTCGTAATTTTGTCTTTATTAAGTTTTTTCTGTCGTGTCTCTGACTTTTTAAAAGTTCTTTTCACGTGTTTTTTTTTGAAGGTTTAGTTTGTGTCTTTGGAGCTTGTTCGAGTCTTCTCTCGTTTTTCTGGTGTATATGCTGAATTTTTTGCTGCTGAGTTTGCTTTATTGAAATGTGTGGGTTACATTTCACAATTTTCTGGGGGATTGTCTTTGAGAAGCGCAGGCTTCATACCTTTTTAAAATATTTTAAAATTTTTACCTTTTTTAGAATACTTTTTTAACATACTTTAAAAATATCTTCTTAAAATACTTTGTAAAAGTTCTTTTCATGTGTTTTTTTTCTGAAGGTTTAGTTTGGGTCTTTGGAGCTTGTTTGAGTCTCACTCAATTCAAATTTCACGATTTTCTGTAGATTTTCTTTGAGAAGTGCAGTCTTCGTGCCATGTGGTTTTCTTTTTCTCTTGCTAAGTGTCCTGTACTGATCTGAGAGGCTTTATTAATGCTTGAAAACCCTTCACAATTATTCTCGGTCAACCGGCTCAAATGCTTTTCTAAAGCCAATGAATAGTAGATACAGCTAGTTCTACTAATTTGATTACTCAATAAGCATTCGCAATAAGAAAATCAAATCAGAGCATGATCAAACGTTTTTAAAACCATTTTGCCCTTCTTGCATATACTTATATAGTGGATGTCGTAACCGGTACAATATAGTTGAAGCCAATAGGTTGCATTGCACTGGCTTAAGAGTTACACCTTTCCAGCTAATGCAAAGTATAGTATTTCCATTCTGGAAAGTTTTTCCAATATTCTCTTGGTCTATTCACGTGGAGCCATCCATACTCTATATCTGGTTTATATATAGATATGCAGATATTCTATTTCTGGTATTGGTCACATTCTATATCTTAGGGAAAAGGCTGATTACACAGACACATAATTTCATACTGAATACTTAAGAATTTCTGCAGTGATTTCATCTATACATCTAGAGTTCTTCTATATTTTAGCTATTTTAATACACATATGGTCTCGGTAGTGTCCGACGAGTACTTATATATGTTAAGCCGCAAATAGAGAATATAAGGTGTATTTTCTTGGTCAATAGATCTCGACCTATTTGACAGCCATAGGCAGCGCAATAGCGCTGCCTAAGCAAAGAGCGATGTGGGCTCATTGTATTGTTTATTTATTTTTTTGCTTTGTTTTATACCAGGACACTTGATATCAAAGGAGTTGTCATGTGAACTTCAAAAAAGGCTCATTTGATCGGAAATAGGAAGGGCTTGTGGCTTTGTTAGTAGTCAAAAGTGATTGGAGGGCAACTAACCCCCCTCCCAAGCCCACCATTACCCCAAACACATCCAATAAAAATTTTGTATAGCCAATTTGTTCAACGTAGTTGAAAGGTCTGCAAAATTATGTATTTGAGGATGACAACCCCCCTGCAGCCCTCAGGAGAAGGGTTGTAAGTTATGCCCTGGGGGCATGTAAGGTTTATATAGAAAGGGTGATCGTATAAACTTTGGAGCAAGCTTATTGGATTGATGATCAGAAGTTTTAGTGCATTTTATTAGATTCAGAGAGATGGCAGGGAGGATATCCTTCCTCACACCTCGTATTTTCCTGAACTGCGGCTGATAGAAATTTAGAGATGGCCATTTTTGGTCGTAGAAGCTTCGAAAAAGGCTGATTCGATTGGAAATCGGAAGGGTTAGTGCCCTTTTTAATATTTGAAAATGATTGAAGGGCAACTAACCCCCATACCCATTATTATCCTAAACACATCCAATCAAAGTTTTGAGATAGCCATTTTGCTCAACGTAAATGAAAGGTCTGGAAATTATGTTTTTAGGATGATAACCCCTCCCCCTCCCCCAGAGCCTTCAAGGCAAGGGTTGTACGCTATTTCCTGGGGGCAAATAAGGTAAATATAGAAAGGGCGATCGTATGCACTTCGAGGGAGGGGGGTGGGAGGGCTCATTGGACTGGTAATTAGAAATTATAGTGTCCATTTTAAAACTCAGGGTGATTGGGAGGTTGATACCCCTCCCCCCTCCACACCTCTTTTTTTCGCGAAATCAGTCCGATAGAATTTTGGGATGGCCATTTGTTGTGGTAGAAACTTCGGAAACAGCTCCTTTGATTAGAAATTGAACGGGCTAGTGCCCTTCTTAATAATCAAAAATGATTGGAGGGCAACTATCCCCTCCTCCCACATCCACCATTACCCCAAACATATCCAATCCAAATTTTAAGATAGGCATTTTGTTCAACGTAATTGAAAGGTCCAGAAATTATGACTTTGAAAATGACAATCCCCCCTCCCCCCCCCCAAAGTCCTCAGGACGAAGGTTTTAAGTTATGCCCTGGGGGCATATAAGTTTTATATAGAAAGGATGATCGTATACACTTCAGAAAATACTACATATAAATAATGCTACTACTGTGACTACTATTAAAACAACGCCTAAGGGCAGGAAGGTGACATTTTCAAGACATTTAGAGGGGAAGACTAATTGAATGAGAGCACACTCTCTGTATGAAGGTTGTCAAAAGGATGTAACAGCAATATCTTAGAAACAGTCTGGTGCGTGAAGTTGAAACTAACAGGGCTTGTTGTGAGGGATATTGAACATCCTAATGCTGCTGCTTCTACTCATACTACTGCGGATGTTGCTAGCTACTACTGCTACTAAATCTATGGCTACTAAAATTGGTACTACAGCTACTATTCTTACTATTGCTATTAAAACTAAGGCTATGAAGGTGAAAAATGTAGGATATATAGAATTTGTATGGAACTAAATCGAAACGCACTATGCTCACATAGGCTGTCAAGCGGACGCATCAAAAATGCTTCAGTAGTGATTCATGGTATTTATTAAGCTGCAACTTTCAGCATGTGTTGAAGGAGTTATTAAGAAAACCAAAGGTGCTATGTGCATACTGCTACTAATGCTGCGTCAACTATTGCTACTGCACAAACTAAGGGTTGCAAGGTGAAGTTTTTAAGAAATATTTGGGCGGATTTTGAACTAAATCAAAATAAACTATGAGCATGTGGACTTTCAAAAAGGCGACAAAGCAATATCTGAAGAACAATTTATATTAGTAATATAGACCTTTAAGGGTAAGCTGTGGTGGATTTTGAACTAGCCAGAAGGCCCTCTATATACACTTTTATTACTACCACTGCTGTCAATGTAACTAATGCCGATAAAGGTATTAATATGAAACTTTTAGGGAACGCTTATGAGTTTCAATTAAAAGACAACACTGTATGCATGCAGGTTTTCAGAACGGCATATAAGCAATATCATAGGCAGCACCACTTTATAATAGCTAGAAATATCATTGAAACTTTTAAAGGAACTAATTCAATTCAATATTAAAAGTTCTGGTGCCCGTTTTAAGAGTAAAACGAAATTGGAGGATAAACAGCTCTTCTCTCAAGCCCATTCATTTTCCAAACGCATCCAGTCAAAATTTTGAGGCAGCCATTTTGTTCACCATAGTAGAACGGTCCAGCAACTTTGTTTTTAGGTATATAAGGCATGTCAACCCCCCCCCTCCACAATTATGCAATTGGCCCATTATACTTTAAAACTAAAAGTTGCTTTAAAATAAATTGAAAGGCATTGTATTTATGGTTGCCAATAAGGCACATCAGTAATATATTGACAACGACTGAGGGTGTTAAGCTGAAACATTTGGGGATATCACTATTACTACTTCTGCTCTTACTACTTAAATAAATTAAAAGAGTTTAAGTGTATCCAGATTGTCAAATATCTTAGATAGAATCTTTTGGGGATGATTTTAAGTTTATTTCTTAGGTAAACTTCAGAAACTATAAAATTTAGTTAAAAAATACTGTTTGTGTCAGGATTAAAAATTGTTGTAAAAGTTTCTCCAACATAAAATAGCAACCCATACTATGGATTCTTATAGAATTAAATAAAAAAAAGTTTTTTAACTGAAAGTAAGGAGCGACATTAAAACTTAAAACGAACAGAAATTACCCCGTATATGAAAGGGGTTGCTCCTGCTTCAACGCGTTGCTCTTTGCACTAAAGTTTGGCTCTTTCTCTCAACTCTACTTTTTAAAAGAGCAAAACCTCTAGCGTAAAGAGCAGGGCGTTGAAGAAGGATATCATAAGGTTTGTTACCACGAACTGTTTGAAAAAGCTAAAAAGATATAAAATATTATTTTTTACATGAAAAAGGCAAGCTCAATAAAAAATAAACAGAAATTAATTAAATGAACATTTTCCGCAAAACAAGTTTTTCAAAGAAAAGTAAAGATCTTCATCAAGTTAAGAATGAAAAAAATAAAGTCAAATAATCTTCGAAGCATAAAACTACCACACATCACTATCAATAAATAAATGAATTTCAAAACGAACAGAAATTACAATAAATAGCCGAAACAAACTAAAACGAGTAAAAATTAACATGATTAGGGCTGATAACCCCCATACCTTCTCAAGACCAGAATACAATTTGCGCTATGCTGAAAACAAAGTACGATTGAAATATTTTCACTTTCCTTACTTTCATAAATAAAAAATTCATAAAAAATAAATTAAAAAAACATAATTGGCTTGAAATTAATAAGCATTAATAAAGCAAGAAGATAAATATACGGTTAGTTAAAATTTTCAGAAAACCAAGCTAAATGCGAAATTTGAAATTTGGGGAGAAATATATATTGAAGTTAATAAAAGGTAGTCATTCAAATATTATTAGAGCACTGAAAAAGGTATAGGGGTATTCAAAAATTTTCAAAAATGTTGAAAAATCCAATTTTACGATAACATTTGATAAATTGGCTTGAAATGTATACTTTTCAAAATATTAAGAGGACAGATATAGGTTAAGAAGTATATAACAATTTTAGAAAATATGGTAAAATCCAAGTTTAGGAACACCGTTTGAAAATTTGCCTTGACATCAATAAAAAGGAAGTTTTTTTTCAATATTAGTTAAGGACGTTAGAAGGTACAGAGTCTAACGTTATTTTCAAAGAAAAAGGAAAACGTTAAAGCTATGAATGTAATTTGGGGGAAAATAGGGTTAATATTAATAGATAGGAAGTGTTTTAATTATTATTGAGGGACACAGGAAGGTATGGGTTTGTATCTAAATTTCAGAAAATGTAAAAAAGATCAGAGTTAGGAGACTAATTTATGTAAATTAGGGTTGAAATTGATAACAAGGAAGGGCTTTAAATGCTACAAAAGGGCATAGGAAGTTGTACTATAGGAAGGTATAAATATCCAAAAATTTGAAAAAATTCAAGCTCGGAAGTGCCATGTATAAAATGTTGGCCAAAAATCAATAAAAAGGAAGGCTTTTAAATATTATTGGGATGTAAACGACATAAAATTTACAAAAAAAAAAAAAATACGAAACAAAAGGTTTTAAACATTATTGAGGGACGGTGGAAGCCATAGGGAACCACTTCAAACTTCAATGTGTATGATCTTAAATTTAGGGAATTAATTACAAAGGAATAAAAAATATTTTAATTTGTGGGCATGGGGACTCCTAAGGTGGGGCCACCAAAATTGATGCTAAAATCAGGGTATTAACTTTATATTTGTATGAAACTTGCATCCATTTGCACTATTGAACTCAAATGTAATGTGAAATATAGGCGAAAAATGCTCTATAGACGAAACCCCTGCCATAGGGCCAAGAAAAATATGTATATAAAACCTTTTCTGAATCACTTCAAACTTCAAACAATGTAAATTCAGCTTAGAGGAACAATTTGAAAATAAATAAAAAATAGTTACAGTTGGTGATTATTGGGTTTCTCGAAGATGGACCTTCAAATATCTTTATTCGGTTTATCTTGTAATTTAGAACTCTAAATAGCAACCTTTGTTTATTCATTACGCAGACTGTAAAACATAGCTCATATAAAGTAAAGTTTGGTGATAAAAATGACAGACCAATTATTCAATTATGCACCAATTATAAAACAATTGGTGGTAAACAATGGGCAAATTTTATAACTTGAAAACCTTTCTCTTGGGGCTATGTTTGGAGGGGTGTCATTTTATACCTAAATGCATTGAGCCTTTCAACTATGATGAATCTAACCATGGATGTAATCTCTATATAATTCAATCTCGGTGAAAATCTACTCCAGACAATTACTCTTAACCACTCCAAACGTAAAATTGAGACGGAAAAGAGAATTAAGACATATGAAAAGAGTTTTGTACAAGAATTCTAGCAAATTTCCACAGTTTATAATTTCCCTCACAAGTTCACTTCCAGGAAACTTCCCTCCCAATGGAAGATTCCCCTGTGGAAAAATCACCAGTAGAAAATGTGTCCCCCCATTTTGAAAATGTATGCATGCATCCAAATAACAGATACTATGCGTAAACAATGGGCAAATTTTATAACTTAAAGACCTATCTCTTCGGGCTGTGGGTGGAGGGGGGTCATGTTATACCTAAATGCATTGAGCCTTTCATCTATGATGAAGAAATGGCAATCTCAAAATTATGATCGGACGATTTGGGAAAAAATTTAGTTGCCGTACAATTCTTGATCACTTAAAAAGGACACTAGAACTTTTAATTTGTTTTCAAATGAGCCCTCTTCTGATTTTCTAAGATCGTTTTTCTTGCAAAAAATGCAAAATTCCGCATTTTTGAAGATAGGAACTTGAAACCTAAACAGTTCTCTTATACGTTGATTCTAATAGCGTGATTTTCATTGAGATCACTTGACTGTTAGGGGCTGTTTATTCCTTTTTTTGAAAATCAGGAAAATCTTCTCAGGGTCTTAACCGTTGATGGGTAAAACTAAACTTAATGAAATGTATATATTTGAAATCAGCATAAAAACCAATTCTTTTAATTTATCTATGTATCAAAATTCTTCTTAAAAAACCTGTTTTTAGAGTTTCAGTTACTATTGAGCCGGGACGCTCCTTAATTACAGTTCGCTAACATGAACTTTATGAACCACAATTTTGTCAGTTTTTTCTTTTGGTTGTTATTACGTATATGAGGGAGTTACCCCCTCCGCACTACCTCGCTCTTTATGCTTAAATTATTGTGAATTTGTAAAAGGCCTATTATTTCAGTTAAATGGTCCTTATGTGTCAGAAGTCATTCTTAAATACTTGGAACAAAAAGTAAAACATTAGCGTAAAGAGTGCGGTATTTCAAAGGGGGCAACCTCCTCCTATACGTAGTAATTTCTGTTCGTTTTAAGTTTTAATATTGTTCCTTGTGTTTTTTTTTATTATTTAATAGCAACCACAAGCCGAAAACATACAATATCGTTGGTTTACTATCACATATAAATCATGGTCACGAAGGTGCTTAATATTATATGAAATGCAAAGATTGGCAGAATTATCATACTAATAAGTCCTTAGGAAAATAAAGACAGGGTATATAAATGCTAGACATCTCATTTTGTGTATTTTGTTCTTGAAGAGGAATATAATGTGTTTTTTTTTTGTTAAATAAACATTTATTTGAATTGGTAAGCTTGTCATTTTACTGGTAATTTCAAAAAAACGGCACAAAGCTTTACAAATGCATTGCAATTCCAGGAATTGTTAGTCGCAAACTTTGAACATAAAAAACATAAATAAACATAAGAAAAAGCAACTGAACAAATAAATACATTTATATATGCATGTTTTCTTTTCAGAAGCACGAAAACGTCAGTTAGAAACGTACCAAGAAATTGCCCAGCAAAAGGCACTTGAGTATAGAAATGAGACAACAAGGTTTAAAGTATCCGGTTTGGATCCCTCGTCCTCTGTCTTTGTAGATGTTAGAGACAAAGTTCTTAAGTACATCCAACCTGCTCATAGCTGGCACCCTGAGGTTACATCAGTCCAAGAGGTTTTTAATGCGAATTTACTCGAAGCTTTTTACTTATGTCAAACCAATTTATTTGAACCTTCAACTTCACGTGAGAAATTTCACGGAACAAACACCGAAGCTTGTGAGAATATTATTACTAATGGCTTCCGACTACCGCGCAACGATGGCCAACAAAGAATGTTCGGCTTTGGTATTTACTTTGCCACTGATTCTAGTAAGAGTGCGCAACAAATCTATACAAAAGGGTCAAATATACTTATATTATGCGACGTTCTACTTGGAAAAGAAATGAAGGTTTCAACTCCTCAATATATAATGAATTATAATACTATTAAAAGTTTAGGTTATGACTCATTGTTTGCTCCTCGTGACACAAAAAGTGCTGGTGGAGTTTTATTTGATAAATTCGTCATCTACGACCCACGTCAAGCATATCCTAGATATATTATCAATTTCAAAGCTACTCAAATGGGAGTCCCTCTTGGAAGTATACTATCAGCCAAGTTTCAGAAACATGAAATTTACCCAAGTAGATACTTTAATCCATCAAATGAGCTGGACTATCACTTTCGTGTAGCTGAGGCACAGTTTCGACGCTTGTGTCAAAATAGAGATGTGATAAAAGTAACTTATGTGAGAAACCCAGCATTAGAATCACAATTTTTGGAAACCTCAAAACAGTTTGCTGCGAAATATGGAGCTGGTGCAGAAGAAGCCAATCCAATATTGGCATTTCATGGTACTCCAATTGAAAAAAATATTGAGTCAATCCTCAAGAATAATTTTCAACGCTCTTACATTAAGCGAACAGCTTATGGCCATGGACATTATTTTTCAGAATTCCCTGAAACAGCTTTAGGATATGCTGGTAGTGTGAAAGCTCTGATACTCTGTAAGATATTAGCAGGGAGATCACTGGATGTTACTGGTACCACCCTTCTAACGAATGGATACGACTCACTCCGTGTTAAAAAGGATGCCTTTGGAAGAGGAACAATGATTATCATCGACAACGAAAAACAGATATTACCTCAATATGTAGTTCACATAAATTAAATGCTGTGATAAGAAAAATAAGTGCAAAAAACACGAAACGGAAAGTAATTTAAAGCAGAATAAAAATGGATTAATCACCAGGAACTGCTGTTATGTTTTTTTTGAGATGACAGATTAACTTATATATTTTTAATCTAATTTTGGTAGTTATTTTGGAAGTGTTTAGGTCAAAATTCCATCAATTTTAAATGATATCCTTATCTTTGGTTTTATCGTACTATTTCCATTGTCCTGCCTGCAACTAAAAATACTAATAAAATATATTATACTAATACTCGTCTCATTATAATTTTATAGAACTATCGTCTAAATACTTTTTTGTCGACTGTCACAGATAGCAATTTGAAAGTCACAAGAGGACTGAAAACCTTACATTCTAGTTGTATTATAAAACTAGCTGTTGGGGTAGCACTTCGTGCCACCCCAACACCAAGTTGGTGGGGGTGCTTCACGCCCCCCAAGCCCCCCCCCCACACGTGTAAGTCGTTACGCGCCATATTAGTTAAGCGCCATTGTAGTTGTGTCTCTATGTCCCACCTGTGAATATAGATATATATATATATATATCATGAAAAGAGAAATCCCAAATGCTACAGCACAAACACAAAAAAAAAAAAAAAAAAAAAAAAAGAGACAGAAGGAGAAAAGGGAGACTGTTTTCCTAAATTAGTGATTAATATAGACCAGCACTTGAATGAGGCCATAACATTTATATATCCCCCTGTGTCCCCCGGCGTCCCCGTTGGCGCGCCACCCCAAAACCTAGTTGGTGGGGGCACTTAACGCCCCCCCAAGCCCCCCCGCGCGCGTAAGTCGTTACGCGCCATATTAGTTACGCGCCATTGTAGTTGTGTCCCTTTGTCCCACCTGTGAATATAGATAGATAGATAGATATATATATATATATATATATATATATACATATATATATATATATATATATATATATATATATATATATATATATATATATATATATATATATATATATATATATATATATATATATATATATATATATATATATATATATATATATATATATATATATATATATATATATATATATATATATATATATATATATATATATATATATATATATATATATATATATATATATATGTTTTTAACTACGTAAGACTTGCGAATATACAACATTCTTTGCTGTCCCATTGTCTGTGCATATAAATAGATTGTCAGGTTTACCGACTCTTGAACATGCATCATATAATGGTCCATGGGAAAACAATCCGTATTCAGATCTATACCTCATGATTCTAATGATTGCCCTTGAGCTTTGTTGATGGTGATTGCTAATCGACCATTCCCTGTGTCGCCGTCGTCATTTATATATCTTCCTGTGCCCCCCGGCGTCTCCGTTGTAGTTGTGTCCCTGTGTCCCGGTCGTCATTTATATTCCCTGTGTCCTGGTCGTCATTTGTATCCCGGTGTCCCAGTCTGTCATTCCCTGTGTCCCGGTCGTCATTTGTATCCCGGTGTCCCGGTCTGTATATACATTCGTTTTTGAAATGGTATATGATGAAAGAAATTTTTGTATTTTTCCCCTTTTTTTTTTTAGTTTTTTTTTTAGTTTTTACTTTTTTTTAGTTTTTTTAGTTTTTTTCTTTTTTCTTTTTATTTTTTTTTTTAGTTTTGTTTTTCTCCTTTATTTTTTTTTTCTTTTTTTCTTTTTTTTTCTTTTTTAGTTTTTTAGCTTTTCTAGTTTTTTTTATTAGTTTTAGTTTTTTTTTTTTTTTTTTTTATAGTTTTTACATTTTCTTTAGTTTTTTCAGTTTTTTTTTTACTTATGTCCTGGTCATCATTTATACTCCCTGTGTCCCGGTCGTCATTTGTGTCCCGGTGCTTTGTTGATGGTGATTGCTAATCGAACATTCCTTGTGTCCCGGTCGCTTTCTCTTTGAGTTTCCCGGTCGTCATTTATATTCCCTACTAGCTTCGCGCCCCCCCAAGCCCCCCCGCGCGCGTAAGTCGTTACGCGCCATATTAGTTACGCGCCATTGTAGTTGTGTCCCTGTGTCCCACCTGTGAATATAGATAGATTTATATATGTGTTTCAAACTACGTAAAAATTGCGAATATACAACATTCTTGGCTTTCCCATTGTCTATGCATATACAAAGCCGTATGTACTAATAATGACGTCATATGCAAACGCTCTTTTTACAAACAAACAAACATGCATACACACAACTTGTTTTTATATAGATAGATAGATAGATAGATACAATACAAATTAACTGCGTAAAACTTGGGAATATACAACATTCTTCGCTGTCCAATTGTCGCTGCATATAAATAGATTGTCAGGTTTACCGACCCTCGAACATGCAACGTACAATCGTCCATGGGAAAAACAATCAGTATTAAGATCTATACCAGATTTTTCTAATGATTGACCTTGAGCTTTGTTAATGGTGATTGCAAATGCTAATCGAATTGGGAATTGCAATCTTTTAAATTGAAAAGGCAGATCCGTTGGAATCATTTGAATGCGAGGAATAAGAACAGCCTCACCCTCAAAAGGCCCTGTCAAGATTGTGGCCTCTATTAAGTTTTCCATTGTTTTTTTACGGTAAGTCGCGTGCCATTGCAAAGCTTTGGTGGGTTGATATTTCTTAAAAGTATTATTGGTACGCCTATTTTTAGTTGTAGGACGTGTGGTGGAGACCCTGAAAGATCCACGAAATTTAAAAATTCAGATGGATAATTAACCGCTTCATTTGGTTCCAAAACTGTGTCGACTGACTTGTAAAGGACTGCCTGGTCTCGAATCTTGGTCAAAACAATATTGTTGATTTCGTGGACGTCTATATTTTTGGGTGCGAGAATCGCTCTTTCTCTTAGCCATTTATTATTTTTATAATTGTTTAGAATATTCGGAAATACTTTTTACCCTGTTTTCGACGTTCAAATACTTTATTTTTAGTATTCCACGTGTAATACGAAGGCACTTCAGTATACAGCAGTTTTTTTGCAAAAGAATCATTTTTTCAAAGCGAAAAGAAAGCGGTTAACTTTTATCCGGTGGATTCAGGGCTCTTTGTTGCACGTTGGTTTCCGAGAAATAAACACGTTAACCATTCTGTAAATGTACCGCTAAGTGAACAACAGCTGGACTACGATCATGTATTGGAAATAAAGGAATTCGCCAAACAGCTTCATTACTGCTAATGTATCTTCCAGCCTGATATTGTACGATTTCGTCGATATCTTTGATTTCGGGCTGCAAGCCAAAAACTGCCATGTCACTGCCTTTGTTGACGTATTTACATATGTATTTGATTGCCTTTACGGAGTTACAGTATTCAACGTTTATGTGTGCATTAAATGTTTTTGATAATAATGGGGAATATGGAACAACCCACTGGTTATCTACTTCGATGGTGGTACCATTACGCTTCTTTATTATTGCTGTTTTACCCCCATCTTCAGTAGATCTTCTTCTATATTGTGGGTAACCATCATTGCCAGTAATTGTGTTGGATACTAAAAGTTGAGGATATTGCTTTGTGCACCTTCCTTTGGCCATGCATGGTGAATTTTCGTTCAGTGCACCGCAAGGTCCATGCATCATATTTTTTACAATAATATCATGTAACCCCTTATCAACATTTTCATCAGGTATTTCAGCGGAAATCACATCATCAATTTCGTTCGAAGTAATTTTTTTATGTAGCCAGATTAGTATATGTGCGTGTGGCAAACCTCATTTTGCCATTCCACTGAGTACATCCAGCATCGCACTGACCCAAACACTTCAAGTTTTACTATGTAGTTTATCAGTGATTTCAAATTTTGCCGGAAGACACGGGCCGTAATGTCATGTCTATGAACCGCCGATTGTCCTTGAAGTAAAAGCTGCAGTATCTCGTCCCAAGATTGATTACATGTAAATGTAATAAAAAAATCTGGACGACCATAGAGACGAACATACGCAATAGCATCTTTAGCATATTCATGCATATGACGGGGACTGCCAGCATAAGACGAAGGTAAAATTGTTAATCTTCCAACGTTTGTGGTATTACCGTCATTTATAACTGCATCTTGCAAATGAATGTATTGTTCAGAGCGGAGCTTGGTCTGATTCAGGCGGATATATAGCAAACGTTCTGATTCAATTTTAGCATACATATCAACGACGAATTGGTGAAACAATTCACGGCATTTTAAAATATAATTTTCTTCATCCTGCCGAATCATTAGTCTATAGGAATAATAATGCATTGCGCTGCATTTCTTATTCATTTCTTTGTTAGTGGCTGGATTCATCAATTTAATATTAAAGGTATAGCCGTCGGCTCCATCCCAAAAAATGATAGGATATTGTAGGGCATCGTAGCATCGATGAGTTTCAGCAATTCTTAACAACTGAGCGTTTCGCTTATGAAGAATAATATCTCGAGATAAAAACTGATCACCGACCATAACGATGGCCACTTCGTCGATAGTTGGAGCATTGTATCTACGCACATGTTGGCCAGGAGGCGTTTTGTCAGCGGAAATAACAATTTTATGCGTATCAGTAGGCATCAAATCGATGGCTGTTTTGAACAGACGCACTAAATTATTATTTTCGTGGAGAAGATGTTGCGACTGGGAAACGATTGTCCTTTCAACGTTGGGAGACATTTCGCAACGTGCATTCAATTCAGAATTTCTATCACTGATGAAGTACAATTGTAAAAATTTATGATTCTCGCCTGAGAATGGTAGAAGGGACCCTGCTCTGTGATAAATTTGCCCTTTTAATTTGAAAGTAGACATAAATTGATCTGGATTTTCGATTTGGGCTCCAAACGACGTCATTTGGAAACATGAGTTGTATTTTCTGATTTTTGACAAAAAACGCTTAGATTCTGACGTAGTTCCAGTAAGGAAAGTCTTCAATGGCTCTGGTGGTGCAGCCAATAGAGGAAGTTTAACTTTTATAGAGGAAGGCCTTGCAATAGGGACAAATTTTGGACATTGTCCTGATTTGAACACATCTACTCAAGCTATAATCATCGACTGGGCTGTACCTGAATGCCAGGCGATAACTTTCAGGTTGCTCTGATTCCTCGGCACGCTTTCTTTTCTTACTTTCTCTATCAGCAGCAAGCCTGATTTCTTGCTGTTCTTGTGATTCCTCGGCACGCCTTTTTTTTCAATTTCTCTTTTAGCAGCAAGTCTGGTTTCATGGTGCTCTGGTAGTGCCTCGGCACACTTTTTGTTCTTTCTTTCTCTATCAGCCTCAAGCCTGTTTCCTTGCTGTTCATTTGATTCCTCGGCACGCTTTCTTTTCTGACTTTCTCTATCAGCAGCAAGTTTTTTGGCATATACTCTTTGAGCATCTTCCTCGGCTGTTGCCATTGTAAGTTCATCAGTCATTTTAAAGTTAAACATTAATAGATTTCTACGTGTGTCTTACATATCTTTAATGACGTCGCCGTCATAACAAAAATGACGACAACTAACTTCATGACGTCAGTCAACACACAAACATGACGTCACCTGACAGACACATCCACAGACAACTTATCTATCTATATTTATATATAAACTAGCTGTTGGGGTGGCGCTTCGCGCCACCCCAACACCTAGTTGGTGGGGGCGCTTCGCGCCCCCCCCAAGCCCCCCCGCGCGCGTAAGTCGTTACGCGCCATAATAGTTACGCGCCATTGTAGTTGTGTCCCTATGTCCCACCTGTGAATATAGATATATATATATATATATATATATATATATATATATATATATATATATATATATATATATATATATATATATATATATATATATATATATATATATATAGGTTTTAACTACGTAAAACTTATACAACATTCTTTGCTGTCCCATTGTCTATAGATATATATATATATATATATATATATATATATATATATATATATATATATATATATATATATATATATATATATATATATATATATATATATATATATATATATATATATATATATATATATATATATATATATATATATATATATGGTTTTAACTACGTAAAACTTATACAACATTCTTTGCTGTCCCATTGTCTTTGCATATAAATAGATTGTCAGGTTTACCGACTCTTGAACATGCAACATATAATGGTCCATGGGAAAACAATCTGTATTCAGATCTATACCTCATGATTCTAATGATTGCCCTTGAGCTTTGTTGATGGTGATTGCTAATCGACCATTCCCTGTCCCGGTGTCCCGGTCGTCATTTACATCCCCCTGTTTTCCCCGGTGTCCCCGTTGTAGTTGTGTCCCTGTGTCCCGGTCGTCATTTATATTCCCTGTGTCCCGGTCGTCATTTGTATCCCGGTGTCCCGGTCTGTATATACATTCGTTTTTTAGTTTTGTTTTTCTCCTTTATTTTTTTCCTTTTTTTTCTTTTTTAGCTTATTTAGATTTTTAGATTTTTTAGTTTTTTTATTAGTTTTTATTTTTTTTTTCTTTTTAGTTTTTTTGTCCCGGTCGTCATTTATATCCCCCTGTTTCCCCCGGTGTCCCCGTTGTAGTTGTGTCCCTGTGTCCCGGTCGTCATTTATATTCCCTGTGTCCCGGTCGTCATTTGTATCCCGGTGTATTTTTTTTTATTAGTTTTTAGTTTTTTTTGTAGTTTTTGCCTTTTTTTAGTTTTTTCAGTTTTGACGTCACCTGATCCAGTTTTTTCAGGTGACGTCACCTGATCCACGATCCACAGATCCACAGACAACTTATTTTTATATATATAGATAGTTTTTTTTTTTTACTTATGCCCTGGTCGTCATTTATACTCCCTGTGTCCCGGTGCTTTGTTGATTGCTAATCGAACATTCCTTTTGTCCTGGTCGCTTTCTCTTTGAGTTTCGTCATTTATTTTTTTCTTTTTTAGTTCTTTTAGTTTTTACCTTTTTTAGTTTTTTTTAGTTTTTTAGATGAAATTTTTTTTTAGTTTTTTCCTTTTTTTCTTTTTAGTTTTTTATTGGTTTTTACCTTTATTTTAGCTTATTTTTCAGTTTTTTCCTTTTTTTTAGTTTTTTTTTATTTTTTATTTTTTTTAGTTTTTTACCTTTTTTTAGTTTTTTTAGTTTTTTTTAGTTTTTTAGCTTTTTTACTTTTTTTATTAGTTTTTAGTTTTTTTTTGTAGTTTTTGCCTTTTTTTAGTTTTTTCAGTTTTTTTTTTAGTTTTTTATTGGTTTTTACCTTTATTTTAGCTTATTTTTCAGTTTTTTCCTTTTTTTTTAGTTTTTAGTTTTTTTAGTTTTTTATCTTTTTTTTAGTTTTTTTAGTTTTTTTAGTTTTTTTAGTTTTTTAGCTTTTTTATTTTTTTTTATTAGTTTTTAGTTTTTTTTGTAGTTTTTGCCTTTTTTTAGTTTTTTTAGTTTTTTAGCTTTTTTATTAGTTTTTAGTTTTTTTTGTAGTTTTTGCCTTTTTTTAGTTTTTTTAGTTTTTTAGCTTTTTTATTTTTTTTTATTAGTTTTTAGTTTTTTTGTAGTTTTTGCCTTTTTTAGTTTTTTCAGTTTTGACGTCACCTGATCCAGTTTTTTCAGGTGACGTCACCTGACCCATCCATCCACAGACAGACAACTTATTTTTATATATATAGATAGATAAGTTGTCTGTCTCTGTGTCTGTCTGTCAGGTGACGTCATGTTTCTGTGTCGACTGACGTTATGAAGTTTGTTGTCGTCATTTTTGCTATGACGGTGACGTCATTAAAGATATTTAATCATGAAGTTAGTTGTCGTCATTTTTGCTATGACAGTGACGTCATTAAAGATATTTAAGACATATATGTTCACGTAGAAATCTATTAATGTTTAAGTTTAAAATGACTGATGAACTTACAATGGCAAAAGCTGATGAAGATGCTCAAAGAGTCTATGCCAAAAAACTTGCTGCTGATAGAGAAAGTCAGAAAAGAAAGCGTGCCAAGGAATCAAAAGAACAGCAAGGAAACAGGCTTGAGGCTGATAGAGAAAGAAAGAACAGAAAGCGTGCCGAGGAATCAAAAGAACAGCAAGGAAACAGGCTTGAGGCTGATAGAGAAAGAAAGAAAAAAAGCGTGCCCAGGAACTACCAGAGCAACGCGAAAGCAGACTTGCTGCTAAAAGAGAAAGTGAAAAAAGAAGGCGTGCCGAGGAATCACAAGAACAGCAAGAAATCAGGCTTGCTGCTGATAGAGAAAGTAAGAAAAGAAAGCGTGCCGAGGTATCACAAGAACAGCAAGAAATCAGGCTTGCTGTTGATAGAGAAAGTAAGAAAAGAAAGCGTGCCGAGGAATCAGAGCAACCTGAAAGTTATCGCCTGGCATTCAGGTACAGCCCAGTCGATGATTATAGCTTGAGTAGATGTGTTCAAATCGGGACAATGTCTAAAATTTGTCCCTATTGCAAGGCCTTGAAATTCAATGGTGAAACAATGGGAATGTGTTGCGCCTCAGGAAAAGTTAAACTTCCTCTATTGGCTGTACCACCAGAGCCATTGAAGACTTTCCTTACTGGAACTACGTCAGAATCTAAGCGTTTTTTGTCAAAAATCAGAAAATACAACTCATGTTTCCAAATGACGTTGTTTGGAGCCCAAATCGAAAATCCAGATCAATTTATGTCTACTTTCAAAGTAAAAGGGCAAATTTATCATAGAGCAGGGTCTTTTGAGGGTAAGGCTGTTCTTATTCCTCGCATTCCCATGATTCCAACGGATCTTCCTTTTCAATTTAAAAGATTGCAATTCCCAATTCGATTAGCATTTGCAATCACCATTAACAAAGCTCAAGGTCAATCATTAGAAAAATGTGGTATAGATCTTAATACTGATTGTTTTTCCCATGGACAATTGTACGTTGCATGTTCGAGGGTCGGTAAACCTGACAATCTATTTATATGCAGCGACAATTGGACAGCGAAGAATGTTGTATATTCGCAAGTTTTACGCAGTTAATTTGTATTGTATCTATCTATCTATCTATCTATATAAAAACGAGTTGTGTGTATGCATGTTTGTTTGATTGTAAAAAGAGCGTTTTCGTATGACGTCATTATTAGTACATACGGCTTTGTATACGCACAGACAATGGGAAAGCCAAGAATGTTTTATATTCGCAAGTTTTACGCAGTTAATTTGTATTGTATCTATCTATCTATCTATCTATATAAAAACGAGTTGTGTGTATGCATGTTTGTTTGATTGTAAAAGAGCGTTTTCATATGACGTCATTATTAGTACATACGGCTTTGTATACGCAGAGACAATGGGAAAGCCAAGAATGTTGTATATTCGCAATTTTTACGTAGTTTGAAACACATTTATAAATCTATCTATATTCACAGGTGGGACACAGGGACACAACTACAATGGCGCGTAACTAATATGGCGTGTAACGACTTACGCGTGCGGGGGGGGGCTTGGGGGGGCGCAAAGCGCCACCCCAACAGCTAGTTTATATATATATAGATGTGCCGGTGTCCCGGTCGTCATTTTTGTCCCGATGTCCCGGTCTGTAATTTCGTCAGTCGAAAACATGACGTCAGTCGACACGCAAACATGACGTCACTCGACAGACACACACAAACACAGACAACTTATTTATATATATATATATATAGATTTGTGCCGTTTTCTTCTTTGCTTTTTGTTTCTCAAAATTAAAAAAGAAGGAAAAACTGGTTTAAATCAACGCATTCTAATTTAACCTTGCCTTTTTAACCAAGGTACGTTTATATAGTTTAAGCTAGTTTCTAATCAGAGTCGATTTCTGCTTTAACAATCTGATTCCTGTGATTCGAAGAAACAGAATGTTTTCAGGTGGTTAATCCTGTTTGCTTCTGTTTTTGAAAGGACGGCAAAATTCTGTTTAAGTCAAGTCATGCTCACCGGTTAAAGCAATGATAAATGTGCTATAACTACTTCTTTTTTTCGATAGGTTCCCAAAGATTCTTTTTGGCAAATTTCCTAAAAGACTAGTGAATATCACTTTCAATCATATATCGCTTACCTCAGATTTAAGCTATCTCTTCCAGTGGCTAAGGTGATGTTGTTTGATCATCTAAGCCTCATAGATATGAACAATTCGGTCATAGCTTGAACTTTACTCAAAATGTTTTTGATATTTTCGTCGATTCGAACAAAGAAGTGACGAACATCGCACTATTTTTTTCTTTAGTTTGACTGATTTGATTTGGGATTTGAGCATAGAGTCTTTACGTATATTATTTATGCATCACTAACTGATAAGGCGCTATCTGAAAATATTTCGGAAACATCAATTTTATATATCACTTCTTCAAGCACAGCTCTTATCAATTTGTTCAATCGTTCTTCAATTAATTTATTTGGATCCTTACATATTATAACATATCGATTTTACAGAATTCACACTTCCCTCTATTCCCAGTCACATAGCGTGTTATAAATTGGAGCTTTTAAGTTCATTTTTCTTCTGTATCTTTAAATCCCTTGATAGCCTTCATATGGGCCTAGATATCATTGCGTCAAGCACAGCCACTCGTATCAATTTGGTCAATCCCTATTTGGCTCCAAACACAGGTTAACCTATTTGGCTCCAAACACATTTTAATATTTTACTTTTTCGAGAATTCAGGATTTCCTCTTTTCTCAGCGACAAAACCTGTTCTAAGTTTTACTTTTTAAGTTCAATTTTCTTATATATTTCGGAAACCCTTGAAATTTTCAAAGGACACTACATTTTCAAATAACTGATTTTTAGTCGGAGCCGTACAATTAAATAAATTTTTTCTGATTTTTCCTTTCACATCCTGCCCTTTCAACCCAAGAAGCTGATCTGGTTCACTAATTAAACGTATCTGAAATGAAACTGCTTTCTTATTGTATTTGATGTTATGGAAAATGCTATAAAAGTTGGCAAACATAAAAAAAATCTGTATTCTGTGGTTTAAAGAATTCATTTTGAATAAAGCATTTTAGTCGAGAAAGTCAGCTTCTCTTATTCTAGGCAAGTGTGGTGGCATTGATTTTCTTCAAGGGCGAGAAGGGGGTTGGTGGGGATTTCAAAACATTTGAAAAATCTTTTTTCCCAATCTATAAATTTTCTAACAAAAGAAATGTTAAAAGTCACCTGATAGTCATATGAGAATTTATCTGTGGACCTACCTGTTTTTTGGCAAGAAAAAGGATTAGCACCTTGTTTAAAAATGCTTTCATAATACTTGATTGTCCAATATTTTATTTTGTGAATATATTAGAAAATTGATAATATATTTGAATAAGATGACCTCTTTAGTCTCTGGTCATTCAAAGCTTCATTTATATGACATGGGCGCTGGCAGGGGGGAATGCCGTTCCTGGAAATTCGGGACTATGAAGTATTTATAAGAAAACCAAAAGAAAGAGAGCAGAAGAGGCAAAAACCCTGGAAAAAATGTGTATTGCCCCATGGTTTGTCCCCGTTGTAGTTGTGTCCCTGCGTCCCGGTCGCCATTTATATTCCCAGTCGTGATTTGTGTCTGGGTGTCCCAGTCTGTAATTTTTATTTGAGGTTCCTGGTCGTCATTTATATTCCCTCTGTGTCGGTCGTCATTTGTGCCCCGGTCTTTAATTTATCTTTGAGTGTTTTTTCTTTTCTTTTCATTTTTCAGTTTTTTTTTTCTTCTTTATTTTTCAGCGTCACTATGAAGTACATATCGCCGAACCTTTGTTTTTTAACTTAAATCTGGTAAGCATTGATGACCTTATCCAAGTCAAAATCCCAAACCCAATCAGCATCGCTATCATTTTCAGTTTTGATATGTTTTGACTCTCGCTTTCCAGGTGGATTTTCATCTAACTGCGCGGTTTTGCGTTCTTTAACCGCAAGCCTGTTTTCTTGCTGTTCTTGTGACTCCTCGGCACGCTTGTTGTAGAAGTTTCAAGCTCCTATCTACAAAAATGTGGAATTTCTTATTTTTTGCCACAAGACATATCACGGATGCGTGTTTATTTGTTTATTTGTTTGTTTTTTTTTGTATTTTTCCCCCCAGGGGTGATTGTATCGACTGATTGGTCCTAGAATGTCGCAAAAGGGCTCATTCTAACGGAAATTAAAATTTCTAGCGCTCTTTTTAAGTGATCAAAAAATTGGAGGGCACCTAGGCCCCCTCCCACGCTCATTTTTTCCCAAAAGTCACCGGATCAAAATTCTGAGATAGCCATTTTCTTCACCATAGTCGAAAAACCTAATAACTATGTCTTTAGGACTTACTCCCCTGCAGTCCCCGTGGGAGGGGCTGCAAGTTTCAAACTTTGACCTGTGTTTACATATAGTAATGATTACTGGGAAGTGGACAGACGTTTTCAGGGGAATTTTTTTGGTTTAGGGGAGTGAGTTGAGGGGGGGGGGGTACTTGGGAGGATATTTCCATAGATAAACTTTTCATGGGGGAAGAGAATTTCAATGAAGGGGGCGCAGGATTTTCTAGCATTATTTGAAAAAACAAGGGAAAAAAATAAGAAAAGTTTTTTCTACTGAAAGTAAGGAGCAGCATTAAAACTTAAAACGAACAAAAATTATTACGAATATGAGGGGTTTACCTCCTCGTTATACCTCATTCTTTACGCTAAAGTATTTTTAGTAATTCCAACTATTTATTCTACGGCCTTTGTGATTCAGAGGTCATTCTTAAGGAATTAGGACAAGATTTCAGCTTTAATGTAAAGAGCGAGGTATCGACGACGGTTGAACCCCCTCATAAATGAAATATAAACATACGAATATAGAAGTTCGTTACGTAAGTTAATTCGTAAGTTACGTATATTTTTTACCAATGAAAGCGTTTGTAAAAAATTAAAAGTTTTAGTTGCTTTTTTAAGTAATCCAAAAATTGGAGGGCAACTAGGCCTCCTCCGTCGATCTTTTTTCTCAAAATCTTCCGATTAATTGCAATTAATTAATATGCAAATTTTGTTTTAGTTATTTATGTGCGGAGATCCAAGATCAAAACGTACATTAATTCAAAAACGTCCAGAAATTAAATAAAAAAAAGTTTTTTTAAATGAAAGTAAGAAGCTACATTAAAACTTAAAACGAACAGAAAGTACTCCGTATACGAAAAGGGGATTTTCCTCCTCAACACCCAGCTCTTTACGCTAAAGTTTTTTACTGTTTTAAAAAGTAGAGTCGAGAGAAAGTGTCAAACATTTGCGTAAAGAGCGGGGCGTTGAGGAGGAAAATCTCCTGTCATATACGGAGAACTTTCTGTTCGTTTTAAGTTTTAGTGTTGCTCCTTACTTTCATTTAAAAAAAAACATGTTTTTTTTTATTTATTATTGCCAGAATTGAAAAATGTCTCGCAAAAACCAACAACATCCGGCTGTCCATCCGAAACAATTTGTCTTAAATTATCTATTGACGAGGAAAGACCCTGAATGTTAAGCTGAAATGCAGTCAGAGAATAATCTCCTTTGGTAATCTCCTCTCCCCCCAAGTCTGAAACATATTTACTATTAAGAACAGGGTTTATATTAATCAGGTTTTGATTAACACAATCAAACAGTTCGTGGTAACCATAGTTAAGTTAATTTTTTCGTTATACTTTAAAATCAAATTTTTGATTGAAAAGTAAATTAAAAGGCACGGTGTGTATGCTGGTTACCAATAAGAAGTCTTAGGAATATCCCAAAAACGACTGAAGGTATTAAGTTGAAAATTTTCAGGGCTACTACTATTACTACTTCTGATCTTACAGTTTATCTTAGCAAAAATAGCGTTAGTGTATCCAGGTTTTCAACGATCATGGGTGGAATTTCAGTTTTTTTTAGTTTTTTACATTTTTCAGTTTTTTTTTTCTTCTTTATTTTTCAGCGTCACTATGAAGTACATATCGCCGAACCTTTGTTTTTTAACTTAAATCTGGTAAGCATTGATGACCTTATCCAAGTCAAAATCCCAAACCCAATCAGCATCGCTATCATTTTCAGTTTTGATATGTTTTGACTCTCGCTTTCCAGGTGGATTTTCATCTAACTGCGCGGTTTTGCGTTCTTTAACCGCAAGCCTGTTTTCTTGCTGTTCTTGTGACTCCTCGGCACGCTTTCTTTTCTTACTTTCTCTATCAGCTGCAAGCCTATTTTCTTGCTGTTCTTGTGATTCCTCGGCACGCTTTCTTTTCTTACTTTCTCTATCAGCAGCAAGTTTTTTGGCATAGACTCTTTGAGCAGCTTCCTCGGCTGTTGCCATCGTAGGTTCTTCAGTCATTTTACAATTAAACATTTTTCCGTGAACGCATGTCTTAAATACCATTAATGACGTCACCGTCAAAGCAAAAATGACGACAACTAATTTCATGACGTCAGTCAACACAGAAACATGACGTCACCTGATCCACAGACAGACACACAGACAGACAACTTATTTTTATATATATAGATATATATAAATTTTCTTTTTAATTTTTTTGTAGTTTTCACCTTTTTTAGTTTTTTTCTTCTTTTGTATTAATGCTAAAGCCAAGGTTCAAACCTGGAGCCTCTCGGACCCTAGAACCTGAAACATAACGCTTTACCAGCTCAGCTACTTTGGCTTGAATACATTCGTTTTGAGCAGCTTCCTCGGGTGTTGCCATACTTATTTATACTTGGAGGTCCTCCCAAGTGGGATAGTACATAAGGCAACAGTGGTACTTTTTCATGACGACCTCGATGGAGCTTGTGGTCACAGGTTCTCCAAAAATGTTCACAAAAGGGTATATATTTCTTAGGCTAAGCCTTGCTTTATGCTTTCTACGCCTTCTAAGGAAACCCAGCATTAGATCCTAAGTCCAATTGGCCTCCAGGAGTCTTCACTTTGCAATTCACACATTAGTTCACTTCTTGTCCTCCAACGAACACTTCGTGGTAACAAACTTTAAGTAAAGAGTGACCCGGCTCAATAGTAACCGGAACTCTAAAAAACAAAATTTTTATACCAACAGATATATCAAAAGAATCGGGTCATTAGGTTGATTTTAAATATTAAATTTAGTCTTATCAGTTAAAGGGTACGAGCCTGAAAAAATTCGCCTGATTTTCTAAAAAGGGGGAAAGATCCCCTAAAAGTATAACAATCTTAATGAAAATCCCAAGATCAGATTCAGTGTGTCAGAGTACCCTACTGTAGTGGTTTCAGCTTATATCTTCAAAAATGTGGAATTTATAGTTTTTGTCAGAAGGAGGATCACGGATCCTCCGTGCCCTTGTAGGCCTTGAATTGGACTCGTTATTTCCGTTCATATTCATTTCTTTGGCGGGGTAATCAGTTGTAAATAGATTGCCAAATTTGTCAATATGCTGCTTCCCCCTTTCTGCGATCGTGAATTAACCTGAGAGAGAACCTCCAACAGGTTGAACCCAACCCACCGTGAATTAGCATGAGAGGGTTGAGTCTAGTTCAGCGTTGTCGAGTGATAGCCATGAGAGGAAAATTTTCCAGTAATTTAACCCGTAGTCAACCGGCGTGTGTTCCCCAGCGAGAACCTCCAACAGGTACGACTCTAGTTTCGCATTTGTGAAGGGACACACATGCACGGAAAGGTGTAGCATAAATGGCAGACAGTAACAACGGCAATCAAAGGGATAAAATTAACCCTTGACTGGGCTGCCCACTTAATTCAACAATCTGTCTTGGCTTTTTTCTACAATTGGCCATGACTTCCACTTTTCCCACAACTATTCCCTCGTCTTTTAGACCTGTGATTAGAAGGTGGTACTTTACAAATGCTAAAAATACCCTCTTTTATGGTTCCACAAAACGACTTAAATAAACAAGAAAAATCCTTATCAAAAAGTTCGTGGTAACGAACTGTAGTAAGGAGCGACCTGGCTCAATAGTAACCAAAACTCTAAAAAAAATGGAATTTTGATATCAATAGCTACATCAAAAGAATTGCATTTTAATGCTGATTTTAAATATATAAATTTAATCAAGTTTAGTCTTACCCATCAAACGTTACGAGCCTGAGAAAATTTGCCTTATTTTAGAAAATAAAGGGAAAAACCCTAAAAGTCACAGAATCCTAACGAAAATCACACCATGGGATTCAGCGTATCAGAGATCCCCTTTGAAAAGTTTCAAGCTCCTATCTACAAAAATGTGGAATTTTGTATTTTTTGCCAGAAGAAAGATCATGGATGCGTGTTTATTTGTTTGTTTGTTGTTTTATTTCCCAGGGGTGATCGTATCGACCCAGTGGTTCCAGAATCTTGTGAGAGGGCTCATTCTAAAGGAAATGAAAAGTTCTAGTGCCCTTTTTAAGTGACAACAAATTGGGGGGGCACCTAGGTCCCCTCCCACGCTAATTATTTTACCAAAGTCACCAAATCGAAATTCAGAGATAGCCATTTTATTCAGCGTAGTTAAAAAACCTTATAACTATATCTTTGGGGACGACTTACTCCCTCACAGTCCCCGTGGGAGGGGCCACAAGTTACAAATTTTGACCAGTGCTTACATATAGTGATGGTTATTTGGAAGTGTACAGACGTTTTCAGGGGGATTTTTAAGGTTGTGGGAGGGGGGTTGATAAGAGGGGGATATGTTGGGGGAACTTTCCTTGGAGGAATTTGTCATAGGGGAAGAAAATTTTCATGAAGGGAGCGCAGGATTTTCTAGCACTATTTAAGAAAAAAAAACAATGAAAAACTAAATATGAAAATTTTTTTTTTTCAACTGAAAGTGAGGAGAAGCATTAAAACTCAAAAAGAACATAAATTATAACGCATATGATGGGCACACCTCCTCCTAATACCTCGCTCTTTACGCTAAAGTAGATTTAGTACAACTATTTATTCTACGGCTTTTGTGATTCAGGGGTCATTTTTAAGAAATTGGGTAGAAATTTAAGCTTTAGTTTAAAGAGTGAGGGGGTGAACCCCTTCATATACGTAATAAAAACATGAGAATACAGAAGTTCGTTACTTAAGCTAATTTGTAAGTTACGTATATCTTTTACTAATAAAAAACATTCAAACAAAATTAAAAGTTCTAGTTGCCTTTTTAAGTAACCAAAAACTCGGAGGGCAACTAGGCCCCCTTCCCCGCTCCTTTTTTTCTCAGAATCATTTGATCAAAACTATGAGAAATCCATTTAGCCAAAAAAATAAATATGCAAATTTTGTTTTAATTATTCATCTGCGGAGAGCCAAAATCAAAACATGCATTGATTTAAAAACGTTCAGAAATTAAATAAAAAAACAAGTTTTTTTAACGGAAAGTAAGGAGCGACATTAATCCTTAAAACGAACAGAAATCACTTCGTATATGAAAGGGGCTACTTCCTCATCAACGCCCTGCTCTTTACGCTAAAGTTTTTACTGTTTTAAAAAGTAGAGTTAAGAGAAAGAGTCGAACTATAGCGTAAAGAGTGGGGCGTTGATGAGGAAGCAGCCCCTTTCATATACGAAGTATACTGTTCGTTTTAAGGATTTATATCGCTCCTTACTTTCCGTTAAAAAAAACTTATTTTTTTTTATTTAATTATCAAATAAGCTCCACGAATTTTTCGCTAATTTAGAACCAAGAAGAGATAACTCATTCTCACCAAACCTAATAGAATAGGAATCAAACACTTGAGCACCGTTATTCTTTCCCCGATTAAAACTGAACCGAGAAAATATGAGGAAATGATCGGAGATATCAGTAACACAAATTGAGTTTTCCTTCAAGCAAAGCGTAGAGAAGATATTGTCAATCAAAGAAGCTGTAACATTAGTTACTCGTGTGGGGATGGATGTAGTTGGTAGAGTTTCTGCGGCAAGCATGGTTGAAAGAAAATCAACTGAAGCCGAAGAATTTGTATCCATCAAATTTATATTAAAGTCACCCATTATACTTAACTGACACGGACGTTTCAATATTATGTCAAGTATATCCTCAAGATTCCGAAGAAACAACGAAACCGCACCACTAGGAGAACAATAAATATTGCCTATGATTAGATCAATACCATTAACTCTAATTTCTATAAACTGTGACTCAAAGATACCTTCAAAAATCCTTGATAAGTCATCCCGCAAGCAATAATGCGAATTACTATATATATATGGCAAGACCTCCTTTAGCCATCTTGCAGCGGTTTACATGTTGCATTTTGTAGCCATGGATATCCAATAGCATTTTCAAACAGTTCGTGGTAACGAACTGTAGCAAGGAGCGACCCGGCTCAATAGTAACTGAAACTAAAAAAAATGGATTTTCGATACCAATAGTTACAGCAAAGAAATCACATTTTATTGCTGATTTTTAATATATAAGTTTCATTAAGATCAGTTATACCTATCAAAAGTTACGAGCCTGAGAAAATTTGCCTCATTTTAGAAAATAGGGGGAAACACCCCCTAAAAGTCATTAAATCTTATAGAAAATAACACCATTAGATTCAGCGTATCAGAGAACCTTGTTGTAGAAGTTTCAAGCTCCTATCTACAAAAATGTGGAATTTCTTATTTTTTGCCACAAGACATATCACGGATGCGTGTTTATTTGTTTATTTGTTTGTTTTTTTTGTATTTTTCCCCCCAGGGGTGATTGTATCGACTGATTGGTCCTAGAATGTCGCAAAAGGGCTCATTCTAACGGAAATTAAAATTTCTAGCGCTCTTTTTAAGTGATCAAAAAATTGGAGGGCACCTAGGCCCCCTCCCACGCTCATTTTTTCCCAAAAGTCACCGGATCAAAATTCTGAGATAGCCATTTTCTTCACCATAGTCGAAAAACCTAATAACTATGTCTTTAGGACTTACTCCCCTGCAGTCCCCGTGGGAGGGGCTGCAAGTTTCAAACTTTGACCTGTGTTTACATATAGTAATGATTACTGGGAAGTGTACAGACGTTTTCAGGGGAATTTTTTTGGTTTAGGGGAGTGAGTTGAGGGGGGGGGGTACTTGGGAGGATATTTCCATAGATAAACTTTTCATGGGGGAAGAGAATTTCAATGAAGGGGGCGCAGGATTTTCTAGCATTATTTGAAAAAACAAGGGAAAAAAATAAGAAAAGTTTTTTCTACTGAAAGTAAGGAGCAGCATTAAAACTTAAAACGAACAAAAATTATTACGAATATGAGGGGTTTACCTCCTCGTTATACCTCATTCTTTACGCTAAAGTATTTTTAGTAATTCCAACTATTTATTCTACGGCCTTTGTGATTCAGAGGTCATTCTTAAGGAATTGGGACAAGATTTCAGCTTTAATGTAAAGAGCGAGGTATCGACGACGGTTGAACCCCCTCATAAACAAAATAAAAACATACGAATATAGAAGTTCGTTACGTAAGTTAATTCGTAAGTTACGTATATTTTTTACCAATGAAAACGTTTGTAAAAAATTAAAGATTATAGTTGCTTTTTTAAGTAATCCAAAAATTGGAGGGCAACTAGGCCTCCTCCGTCGATCTTTTTTCTCAAAATCTTCCGATTAATTGCAATTAATTAATATGCAAATTTTGTTTTAGTTATTTATGTGCGGAGATCCAAGATCAAAACGTACATTAATTCAAAAACGTCCAGAAATTAAATAAAAAAAAGTTTTTTTAAATGAAAGTAAGAAGCTACATTAAAACTTAAAACGAACAGAAAGTACTCCGTATACGAAAAGGGGATTTTCCTCCTCAACACCCAGCTCTTTACGCTAAAGTTTTTTACTGTTTTAAAAAGTAGAGTCGAGAGAAAGTGTCAAACATTTGCGTAAAGAGCGGGGCGTTGAGGAGGAAAATCTCCTGTCATATACGGAGAACTTTCTGTTCGTTTTAAGTTTTAGTGTTGCTCCTTACTTTCATTTAAAAAAAAACATGTTTTTTTTTATTTATTATTGCCAGAATTGAAAAATGTCTCGCAAAAACCAACAACATCCGGCTGTCCATCCGAAACAATTTGTCTTAAATTATCTATTGACGAGGAAAGACCCTGAATGTTAAGCTGAAATGCAGTCAGAGAATAATCTCCTTTGGTAATCTCCTCTCCCCCCAAGTCTGAAACATATTTACTATTAAGAACAGGGTTTATATTAATCAGGTTTTGATTAACACAATCAAACAGTTCGTGGTAACCATAGTTAAGTTAATTTTTTCGTTATACTTTAAAATCAAATTTTTGATTGAAAAGTAAATTAAAAGGCACGGTGTGTATGCTGGTTACCAATAAGAAGTCTTAGGAATATCCCAAAAACGACTGAAGGTATTAAGTTGAAAATTTTCAGGGCTACTACTATTACTACTTCTGATCTTACAGTTTATCTTAGCAAAAATAGCGTTAGTGTATCCAGGTTTTCAACGATCATGGGTGGAATTTTTTGGGAATGGCATTAATTTTTATTATTTTTCCCGTCAACATGAAGAGGTATAAAGCTAAAGTGAACATTGCTGTTTATGTTGTGATTTTAAAAGGATGTATGTTGTTAAAAATTGTTCAAACATATACAAGAAAAAAGCCAAACTATGGAGTCTTATAGAAAGAAATGAAAAGATTTAAAATATTGTTTTCTTTTTTATGGAAAAAACAATGTCAATAAAGAACGAAGAGAAATTAACTAAAAAATACTTTGTCTGCAAAACAAATTTTTCAAAGAAAAGTAAAGAGTTCTTTTAAACTAATGATAAGCAGAAATAAAATCAAGTAATCTTCCAAGCTCAAAAATACCACAAATAACCATCAAAAAATCAACGGAAGCCGAAACGAACAGAAATTATAATAAATCAGAGAGCCAAACTCGAAACGAGCAGAAATCAATATGGGTAGGGATGAGACCCCCTCCCTCTCCGGTACTTTCTGACAACTAGAAGACAACTTTCACTTTACTAAATCAAAGCAAATGAATGTAGATTGATAGTTTCACCTATTTAACTGTTATTTATTCCTTAAAGTTTTAATAATGTGTGATTTATAAAGTTAAAAAGGGAAAACATTTAATTCACACAGACAAGTACGTTGTAAAAAACGTAATGGGGTGGGTTTTTCGCATCCCATATCCGCAGTGAAGAAGCCGTATACTCTGTTCACATCAAAATTTGTATTTCCTAGCTATTTCATTATGGTCCTATATTCCAAAGTTACCAGGATCTTTGCAATTGGCCAATATTCCGTATTTCAGTCAATAAATTATATTTCTTAAACAAGTTTGCCTCCCCTGAAATATGATTTTACATCTCCCCATGACTGTGGCCCAGTTTCAATTAACTGTCTAAATCCACCAAACCTACGTTGCCTATTGGAGTAAAATTACCAAATCAAAATTTGTGTTTGTAAACAAAGGTGGGAACACAAAATAGTAAAACAGATATCTTCCCCATTCCTTTTAATGGATTTTGAGCTTTTGTCATACTTTGGTGGGTAGCTTGTTGTTAAAATAATCCGGTATGGTGTTTACCGTATCTTATCGAGAAAATTCGTCTAACTTGAGATTTCCGCCTGAACCTTCTGAATTAAATTGGATCTTTTATACTTCATATTTGATGGAATCTAAAAGCTCAAATCTGCCTTTTAACTGCCCCTTGGTCTTTTCCTCCACAATAGAGAAACGTTTTAATTATATGCGCTGGGGTTTTTCAATGCATTCGTCTTGCAGAAAACCACAAGGATAAGGGGCAAGAGACAATTGCTTTCCTCCGCAAAACGCAATCTGTAGCATTTTTACGCAGATCTGTGAAGTGTGTAAATAGTAAGTTACTGATTAGGCCGTTTTTTCGCTAATATCGTTCTTCATTCTGCTAATCAATTATCCCAGGACTAAGATCACATTATCATCGAAGTACTCTATTCCATGGTCTGTTTGGTATTCAATTGTAAGATATTACTAGTCTGATAAGCAAAAAACCACAAAATGGGCCAAAACAAGACTTTAGCACTTTCAAGAATAAAAAAAGTACACTGACTTGCTACAAAAATTAGGTTATTTTCTTCTGGCCTCGCTGGTGCTCTTTTGGAAATAAAACAAAACATAGACAACCCGACTTATTAAAAAAGAAATATCCGATACTAATTATCATGTTAACAAAGGGGTAAAAGATATAGTTTGAGCCTAAATTTGCCCAGGTAAAATTATAGTTCAAGGGCTTCTTACCTTTTTGGGAAATAGTTGATTTAGGTGAATGGAACTATCAGGAATGAATGCTGGCTCTAAAATACTCCTTGGGAAAACTACGTATGTCCAGCATTTTAGGTCGCTTTTTTGCAAATATCGTCCGTCATTCTGCTCTAATCACTGGTCCGAGGACTAAGATGAGATTACCATAGAAGCACTTTATTACATGTTCTATTTGGTATCAAACTGTAAGATTTTACTAGTTTAATAAGCAAAAAATCAAAAAATGAGCCACAACAAAACCTTAGCACTATAATGAATAAAAAAGATGTTACACTGACTTGATACACAAGTGGGTCATTTTTTCTGTCAACGCTGGTCCTCATTTGAAAATTAAATGCAACGTAGACAACCTAACTGATGAGGATATTCTAATACTAATCATCTGTTAACTGAGGGATAAAAATATAGTGTAAGCCTAAATTTTCCCGGGTAAAATTGTAGTTCAAGAGCTTTTTGAGAAGTAGTTGAGTTAGATGAATTAAACTTTCAGGAATGAATCCTGGGTCTAAAATGTAGGCCTACCCTGAGAAAGTATTGTCAAGCTACCCTGTCTACTGCTTTATTTTTTAGGGTATAAAAGATCAGAAAAATGCATATTTGTATAATTTAGCTTGGAAGAAAGTGAATAAATTACTTGATGCCTTTTTTATTTAAGTTTTAGATATGAGACTCCCAGTTATGTCTAGTGTGGAACATAGGCTAGTTAAACCATGGAAGCACAACTTGGAGAAATGACTCCAGAGCCCAAAAATTTGGCCTATTTTAAGGTACTATCTTCATTCTCTGTGTATTTCTAGGGCTTAGAAGATTGCACAGAAGACAGACAGAGTCCTACACTTATCCAAATTTTGACTAGGGACAAATTTTGTAACAATTTTATTTGTAAAAAGCAAAATTTCCAAATTTTGACACATTTACTTTAATCTTTATGTTTTTATTCTACTTGTTGGCTCTAAGTTTTAAAACATTCTCCTGATCTATGCAGGATTTCAAACTATCTTATGTTTTTCCAAATAAAAAAAAACAACATAGTTTTACACATCCTTAAATCAAAGTTTAAAAGGTGTCACATTAGGAGTTTTACTTTTCTCCTGGAACAAGATCTTCTCTATAACTTAGGGATATCACAAAGCTCTCTTTAAGAAACTGCTCTGTATCAATCAAGCCTTTTTATTAAAAAATAACTAGTTTTTCAACAAAAAAAGTTTTCTACTACGGTAACAAGCCACCTGATGTTACGGGAGGGGGGGGGGTTGGTTAAATATGATTTGGTTTGTTTAAATATATTTTATGTGGGTGTTTAGCTTGAGGGAGGATTGTTGCTAGTGGTACTTCGGATTTTTCTAGGTCTTGGTAGCTTAATGTTGATATAATATAATAATAATAATATAATATAATAATAATAATAATATTTATTTGTAACCCACATACATCAAAAAGATAAATAGTGGAGTAAAGACATGAAGAAAAACGGAAAAAAAAATGTGATGCAAAAAAAAACGAGAGTCAACAATAGACATTAATCAAACAAACGGATCAGACCGTGGTGAGGCGACAAACGCCGATACGCCGTTTCTGAGAGCTTTTTGTGTAGATCAGTCAGCTTCTCAGTAATATTCGGAAGATGGAACTTTTTGATTATCTTTCGATTCCTATACCACAGTGGAAGATAGAGAAGAAATTTACAGAAACGGAAATAAGAGGATCGAATATCGCTAATATCTTTTTTCTTAAATATAGGGTAAAGCCCAGAAAGGTAAAGAACAGAATGATCGGAAAAAGTAGAATAAAGCTTACCAAGGGCAATACGATTGTATTTCCCTCGATTGGCAACAATTTTAGAGTAACCAATCTGGATTTTCACTCTAGCATCCCAGACAGCACGCTCCCGAAGAGTTTTAAGATTTTTTGTAAGTGTAATACCCAACCACCGGATCGAATCTACATGAGGGATAGAAAAATTTTGAAAAATTAGAGGCCTAGGAGAAGAGGGAACATTGAAAGAAAGATACTCACATTTATCAACATTAAGCGAAAGACCAATTTTAGTAAAAGAAGAAGAAACTTTATGAACCATCTGCGATAGACTGAGTTTAGACCGGCTAATTAGAAGAATGTCAGCAGCATAAGCAAGGTAAGAAATATCGCTCAAACCAACAAAACATATAGAAGAAATATTCTCAAGAATACCAGAGATACAAAATTTGAAAATACTAGGAGATAACACTCCACCCTGCCGTACGCCCCGACGAACAAGAACATTAGAAAATGAAAGGGCACCATTAGTTTTAATTCGAAGATAAGAATTACTATACCAAAACTTTAGAAGAAAAATAACTGAAAGGTTAATACCGTGGCTATAAAGAGAGTAAAGAGCCTGACTATGTACAACACTATCGAAAGCCTTATAAAGATCAAGAGCACAAATATGAAGACCATACCCTTTAGCCGAAGCATCTTTAAGAAGGAAAGCAAGAGCACGGTGAGCGTGCTGGCACCCGATGCCCGACCAAAAACCAAGCTGATTCTCCCCGAAATTAGCATTCATACTTATGAAAGGAAGTAGGATGTATTCAAGGATTTTACTAAAATTACAAGCAACCGTAATAGGCCTGTAAGAAGAACAATCCAAAGGAGTCTTACCTCGTTTAAGTACAGAAGTGACAGTTCCACACAAAAAGCTGTCAGGAACGAGGGAACAACAAAGGCACATTTGGAAAAACAACTGTAAATGGAAAAACAAAGACGGGCAATTTATTTTTAGATGACAGGCACTGATACCGTCAATATCAAGAGAACTTGATTTCAATTTCTTAACAGATGCAATTACAGCGTCAACTGAAATGGGAATAACTTGTGCCTGAGTCAGGGAAGGCGGGAGAACCGAATCAAGCAGTTTCGAATAAAGCGCGTGCACTGCATAATTCACTTTGGAAAATATAACTGAATAGTGTTCAGACCATGCGGAAGGCGTAATGGGGCAATTAGAATTTGCCGATTTATTTAATTTAGCTGAATTAATCACTTTGTCCCATTCTTTCTTATTGGTAGGACAGTCTAACCCTTTATAACGGCTCGATCTCAGACATTTCTTAAACTCACGCTTAGTTTTTTGTTTTATTTCAAACACATTCCCAGCTAATGGTCGACCGTTAGCAACCCATATACGCAGCCACAATTTGGCTTTATTTTTCACACTTTTCAGCTCAGGGTCACACGACCAGATTGGTTTCCTTGTACTTTTCCTCACTCGCTCCTGAGGGACAGCAACCTCCTCAGCGCGTTTTAAACACCACACGATTTGGTTGTAATAATGATTCAGGTCGTAATTACTTTTAGTAGGACTAACACTCAGCTGGAGTAGATGAAAAGGTACACGTAAAGAACCAAAGAGAATGGCCAGGGTTGAAATATATAATGGCATATTAACATTTTTCCAATTACTCCGCACAACCCATTTAGAGGCAGGAGCACAAGCCTGGTCAGTACTATCTTTTCTAATCGAAAAGCATAGCGATAAAGGAAGGTGATCAATATCTTGCTTATCTTCGTGGACATGCACTGTTGAAGATGTAATGAATGGGGAACAAATCACGTGATCAATATCCGATAAGCTGCCGGAATTATGCGCATACGAGAAAGGTAGATCCTTTGCAATTATTCTGTAATCAGGGAGACAATCAAGTAGGTTCACAGTACGAGCAGAATCACGTTTTACATCAGTGTTCATATCTCCAATAATAATAAATTCGTACTCATTTTTGCTTATATTTTGAAGGAGAGTTTTCAAACTAGAGCATGCTTTGGAGAATTTATTAAGCAATGTCATATTCTTCCCATCGTGAGGCAGGTAAGTGTATATCAATACGGTTTTACCAAGTCTTATAGCCAATAAATGTTCATCAGAGAAATAGCATGGCGGAGACAGAAAGCTGAGCTTTTGTTTTATAATACATGCTAAACCCCCTGAAGGCCTTCCAAAAGTAGATTTAGCATTTGTTGTGAAAACAAAGTGGGCGGAACTGCGGCGCAGGAAATTAACACTCGTTGCGGTCAAAAGATGTTCCTGAAAGCATACAATGTCAAACTTACTGTACAGTTCATCAATGGTCAGGTCCTTGTTTTTCGTCCCATTAATATTGAAGGACACGAGTGATACTGATTCAGACATTAGTTTGTTTTCGGTAACTTGCGACTGGCAATTGCTTTCAATTTAGGGCAAGTGAGGCTAAACGAAACATGATTACCTCCACAGTTTGCGCACTTAGGTGACAAATTGCAAGGCGAGTCTCTATCTGAAACATGAGGACCGGCACATCGCGCACATTTTGGTGTAACACTGGGACAAGACGACTGGAGATGGTCAGGGGATCGGCAATTGTTACAGCACCGTGGAATCGCGTTGAACTCATAAACACTTAGGATTTCGTATCCTACTTTGAGACCATACCTAAATGCTTCGACTCTTGATGTTGTATCGGAGAATTCAAGTTTTACTGTAAGCGATTTCCCTAGCCGAGAGGCACCAGAAACACCAGGGCACGATATCAGGTGGGACAGTTCAAAATCAGGCGGGATTCCCTTCAGGAGTCCGTAAAACTTCTTGGTTAGAACTTTCGCAGAAGAGCCAGTAAACGCACCAGTCACCGATAAGCGGATATCTTCAGCAACTGACTTATCTATATTGATAAATAGTTTGTCACGAACGGGACGGATGCTAGTGATTGATTCGTGTCCATCAATCTGATCTATCAGATCTTTTCGTTTTATTGGGTCCAAAAGGGTAGATGGAAGGTTCGACACAACAATAGTAGCATGCGAGTCGGGAATTGCAGGTTTCGGCAGTTGCGGGTAATTCAGTTCGTAAGCATCCAGCTTGGTGGCAACAACCTTGAGTAGTTGTTCCACACGATTCACCTTTGTTGACAGCCTAGAATACGCGACTGCGGGCAAAACCGGGACCTCGGTTGGAGACTTGATCACATAAATCGGAGTTGATACCTCCTCAGAGTCCAGTTTCTTAATAAAATCAAGAATATCTTTCACATTGTTCGCAGAAGCTTTTGCACCGATGCGCCGGGGGCAATTATCATTAGGCGCAACCTTCGCCCAAAATTCGGTTTTCGCATCAGCAATAACACCGCATTCAAAAAAGTCTATTGCGTGCTGAATAATAGTAGCGTCTTCAATACCTTCTTCCCAGTTATTTTCCATTTTGGCTTTTGGTTTTTGGACTCCAAAAAGATCCATTTGGCTTTTGGACTACTACTATTGAGTTTATCCATTCGGTGGCCCTTGATGTTTTCTCAATAATGCCCATTGACTTCAGGTGGTCCAATTCCTCGTTGAGTTTTTCTTGAAGGGCAAAGGGATCCTTTTTTCTGGTTGTACTGTGGGCACCGCACCTTCTTTCAGGTGTATCTTGCACTTCCCTGGAAGTTTTCCTACTCCTTCAAAAACGTCTTTGTATTCGTCCAGTATTTTGGCTGTTCCATTTCTCATCATGGGAGCTGGGCTGTCGTGGGTTACGTTAAGAATGAATTTGACCAGTTTTATGTCTTGACTTGTCTTCCTGCTCAGGATAGGCTTGCAATTAGTATTCACCACATAGAATGGATGTATTTAGTTTTCATGGTCTTTGTAGCTGATTTGCGGCTGTATGATGTCCATGACTTTCAATTTCTCTCCTCTGTAGCTTGTAAGCATATCTCTGGTTGTTGAAATTATGGTTTGGAACCTTGCACCTGTAATCACTGGTTGGAAGCACATTTGCTTTAGCTCTGGTGTCAATCTTAAAGACCAAGTTAAGATTTTGGTCCACAACTCTGATAATGGCGTCAGGTCCATTCAGATGTTGTGTTTGATTACTGTTCACAGTGACTATCACGAATTTACTTGCATTGGCTCCTGCCTTTTGTTGGCTGATCTCATTTATCACTTTGATTTTGCACACTTAGGCAAAGTGGTTTAATTTGTTGCACTTTGAACAAGTTTTTACACTGTCTGGGCATTTGTGATTCCTTTAGTAGTTTGGCGCTCCACAGAAGTAGCGATCCTGGTTGTTGTGATTTCGTTTCAGAGCATCTATCTCTTATTTCACCATTGGTGTTGGATGTTGTTTGGCTCCTGATATCTGTGCTTGGGTTACCAGCACTGATTCAATAGTACAGTAAATGTCTATGGCTCTGGCCAAAGAGTCAATGTTCTGCCCTCACTCAATGTGACAATGTCCTCACAATGTTCTGCCCAAAAACAGTCTATCTTGAATCATGTTGTCACTGCTGCTGCCAAATTAACAATCTTTCGTAATCAATTTGAGTTCAGTCACATACTGTTCAATGTTTTCATTTCCTTGGTCTTGCTTGTAGAAGGTAAATCTTGTCAATATTGGGTTTGAGATGGGTTCAACATGGGCTTCAAGTTTATCAAAGTAGATGTCTTGTTTGTCTCTTCTGCTGTTAGTACCCATGTACTGAAAATTTCTCTCCCTTTTTCTCCCATCAATATCATTAAGTAAGAGCACTTGACGGATGAGATTTTTAACTTCGATTTCGTGTAGTTTCGCTTCGATTGTATCACATCTCGACTATTGCTCTTCAAGCTGGTTTTCCAGGATGACAATCTTCGAATCACGAGACTTCGATTCATTTTTCAAAATTTGAACCTTGTCCGAAATCGACGACAGTGTAATAGCAAACTCACTTGGTTTGCTAATTATGAGATCTAGTTTCTTTTCCAGAGCCTTCATTCTATCATCAAACATTTTTTGACTGATTGACGAAACACGTTTTTAGCTTTAAAGTCCGCTCTCAAGTAAAATTTAAACTTTAATTAAAAACACTAGCTCACTTGCTAACCGTATCCAAAGAACAGAGACTGGGCTCCGTCAGTAATACTAGTCAAACAAGTTCTCTAGTTCACACCTTGAATGACAAATCGGTATGAAAAAGTATACTGATTTGTTAATGTTAATAAAATATCCAATCTAAGACAGGTGCGTTCACTCTGAACTCTGAATCAATACCAATTTAGGATCTTTTTTACCTCTAAAGATTATAGACTTAGGGGTACAAAGTTTAGCTTAACCTATTTTAAGGAATTTTTTTGTGTTTTCACCACCCGTAAATATCGATCTGTAAAGCTAATAAATACATCCTTTCGAAAAATAAGGTGGAATGCCCTTAATACGCTAATTTATTTGAATTAGACGCCTTATTTTAAAAGACATTAAACCATCTGGTAGTAGATACTAGTATATTATGATGTAGACAGATTAATATTTTGGAGGAAACCAATGTTTACATAATCCGTGAATCAATTAGTTATAAATAGGAAATAATTATTTTGTGGAGAAGTGGTGCAGTTTTCAAATTTAGAAAGGGTCCCATATCCCTTTAAGCCATTTCACTAGCTAGGGCACTATATATTCGTCATTTGCAAAGTGAAATTTGTGTATTTGGTATTATTGGCTAGTCTGAACATAGCGTTCCTTTTAAAAATTTTCTGTGATATATCTGTGCCTATTTGTGCAATGTAGTTTGTAATAATGTACCAAAAACACATAATGCCAGTGATTGTCTGACATTTTTTTTCTTTAACTTCGGGATGGGACGATTTCTAAATATTGGCATCATAAGCTATATAGCAGCACTCATTAGAATAACAAAACAAATAAGCAAAATCAAGCGAAATGAAGAATTAAGTGAATACAAGAGCCACACATTAGTGTCGGTAATGTTCGTTGATAATTCTATGCTGAAATATAACATATCAAAAAAAGAAAGAAGAAAACTTGAAACTTTAGCCATTAGATTATTGGTTCAGTATGATCTAAGTCCTTTGTGCGTCTGCGTTTAAGCTATTCTTTGTCCTATGTTTTTATGGAAAAATTCGCCTGACTTCGGAACATTTCAGGAAGTTGCTGGACTGTGCTAATGCCTTCTATTTACGGTCATATCAAGTATATCTAATCACAGAGATGTTTGGCAGGAGGGGGGGGGGGTGTGGTGGTGGTTACACTTCATAAATTAGTTTTCTTGTTCAATAAGTTCTTGAAAATTTTTACGATTTAGGGAATAAGTGCTGAATATTTTTTTTTAATTTAAAAAATATTACAGAAATGGACAACCTTAGATTTTATTTTCAGTTGTTCGTGCTTACTTCCATTTAAAAAAAAAGAAAAAAAGAAGACCGTTTCTCATTCCTCCAACCTCTCTCCCGAAGCCAATGAAAAAAAAAATGAAATGAAGCCTATGTAAGCCAGGAGTAAAGGGAAAAAAAGGTAAAAAAAAACAAACGTCACACCTACAGTAGAAAGTAAAATAACAGTAAACTGCCTTCTGGTGCCTACCTGTCTGATGGTGCCTGCCTGCTACTCACTGGTGCCTGATGCACAGAAAAGTGAATACGATACTTATGGCCTACAAAAGCAAAACACAACATCAAACAACTCCCCAAAAGTCATTATGGAACTCCCCGGAAGTTTTGGGATTGCAGGTACAGGGAAAGAAAAACAGAACAATGGACAAAAAGGAAAAAAACAAATGAAGTAAAAGTGCACACTAAAAAGGAAATAACTATCAAACGTTAACCAGTGCTAGTGCCTTGGGGTTTTATCACACCAATCCATAGTCCCATCTTGGCCCAGTGCTATCAACCTAACGTTGGTGTTAGGAAAAAAAGTTTCTTTTTTACATTAGACAGATATCAAACATTTGTTTACAATGCTTTTAAGGATATCAAACTAGTTATACTTTCTACAACTTTCAAGAAAAGTGTTCCTGGTAGACTGAGAAACAATGAGGGGTTTTCAGTCCGATGTAACTGAATGACTGTAATTCGAGTGTTATACTAATTGCAAAAATATTATGTAGATTAGATGATTGACGGAAAAATGAAGCACACGTATGGCACAATTTAAATCGCCCTGAAATTAAGCAACAGCTTATTATTTGAACTGTATTATTATATACTGTTATTCTAAGTTCTAAGTTGCTGCTAAGTTCGACCTAGTGACATTAATTCAATCTTTAATGTAGTTTTATTTTAATTACAGTATTATTTATATTTACAATATTACATATTATTTTAATTAAAATATTTTCATAATTATTTAAAATGTAATTTTAATTTAATGTAACGTTAGGTAATTAGCATCGAATCCCAGAACTGCTCTCTTAGACAAAACTTTGATCAAGATCTCAATTTGATGAAGATCTCAGGATCTATTCGGACTGTAAATATCTTAAAGTGAAGGTTCAACACTTCATGAAGACTTCTGAATCTCAATTTTCAGTTTGAGCATTTTATTTGACAAACTAGATTTTAGCTCTCTATTTTGCTTTTTTCTTTTTTTAATAACAAAATTGGTGCTTATTAGATATACATATAACTGAAAAAAAATGTGACTATTGCGACTGAAAAAAAGCTAAGAAAAAAAAAAAATCATAAATCTAAGTTTTTGAATCAGATATTTTGAATCAGCCCTATAAGAGTTTTGCACTTCTGTTGGATTAGTTTAAACAAGATTGGTTATTTAGCATCATCTGAAATTGTAGACACTTCGAACTACATTTTACAGTTTTATTAAATTTCACCTATTTAAGAAGCTAATAAATTTTAAAAGAGAAACTCCTCAGTTACGGTTTAGTAATAAGGTTTTTAGTAAAATTTGATGAGTAATAGATAATTATAAATCCATGTAACTACTAAAGGTGGTGAAGCAAGGAGGACTTCTAAAATTAAATCTCCGAGGTGTTGCTGAGCTGAAATATAGTCAATACACAGATATCAAGTTCCAGACTTTTAAGAAGATGTCAAATGCAGACACCCACGAAGTGGAAGAGAAACTTTTACCAAAAGAAAAAAATCGTTCCTCCATACTAAGAAACCCATCCGCCAGATTGGGAAGGCGAAAAATCTCTCTAAAAGAGAAGGAAGAGTCATCCGCCAAGCCATCAGCAGCATCCAGCACGTGATCCTCAGACCTGGCAAGTGAACTTTTTTCCCCACCTTTAATCGTTCATCAAGGGATGTTTTCCAGCACCACGGGTCCTCAGGAATAATTTTGGCAGCCATTACCGACTTTGGCCCATCCAATCTCAGCAACTTATTTCATAAACTTACCTGCCTTTTGGTCAGACACTTGCTCGGACCGCCAGTAGATAATGACTGACATTATTAGAAATACGCCCCTAGTAATGCCTTCTATTATAAAAGCACCACGAGAAGGCTTTCACTAATACCCTCTTAAAGGTCAGTTATAAGTTTTGCGCTTTGAAATTTACCAAATTGTGCACAATATACACTATTAATGGTTTAGTCGTACATAATTTTGATTTTTTTTTCCCACAAGTGTGGGTGTGGTATATAATTTTTCAAATTCATACACATTCGGTGGACTGTATTCATATGGCCTTAAAATAAAATGCTGAAAATGGGGTCTCTGATACTGTGCACAATGTAGCTTACTTTTAGAAATTAATTAATTTGAAAAAAAGAAATACTTAAAATATGAGCCATGGAAAAAGTTTCATTTCAAGAAAAGTAGTCTATGCTTCCCTTTTGAATCGCAAGTGACCATTGTTGATGCAGTCTTACTTATAATCAGTTGATACATTTCTACTATATCAGTAAACATACAATTCAAACTATTGCTTCTTAAAAGCCGTTTTGATATGATGCTCGTTAAGATAGAGCTTGCTACTACGCCCATCGGCTACTAAAGAGACTAATAACAACTACATCTATGATCAAAAAGCCATTGTCAAACAGTTCGTGGTAACGAACTGTAGTAAGGAGCTACCCTGCTCAATAGTAAACGAAACTCTAAAAAACGGAATTTCGATGCTAAAAGATATATCAAAAGAATTGGATTTTTATGCTGATTTTAAATATATAAGTTTCATCAAATTTAGTCTTTTTCATCAAAAGTTACGAGCCTGAGAAAATTTGCCTTATTTTGGAAAATAGGGGGTAACACCCCCTAAAAGTCATAGGATCTTAACAAAAATCACACCATCGCATTCAGCGTATCAGAGAACCCTATAGAAAAAATTTCAACGTCCAATCTACAAAAATGTGGAATTTCGTATTTTTTGACAGAAGACAAATCACGGGTGCGTGTTTATTTGTTTTTTTTTTTTTTTTTTTTTTTTCCCAGGGGTCATCGTATCGACCAAGTGGTCCTAGAGTGTTGCAAGAGGGCTCATTCTAACGGAAATTAAAAGTTCTAGTGCCCTTTTTAAGTGACCAAAAAAATTAGAGGGCACCTAGGCCCCCTCCCACGCTCATTTTTTTCCCAAAGTCAACGGATCAAAATTTTGAGATAGCCATTTTGTTTTGCATAGTCGAAAACCATAATAACTATGTCTTTGGGGATGAATTACTCCCACAGTCCTTGGGGGAGGGGCTGCAAGTTACAAACTTTGACCAATGTTAACATACAGTAATGGCTACTGGGAAGTTACCGACATTATCAGGGGGATTTTTTTTTTGGTTTGGGTCTGGGGTTCAGGGGAGGGGGCTATATGGGAGGATCTTTCCTTGGAGGAATATTTCATGGGGGAAGAAAAATTCAATGAAAAGGGCGCAGGACTTTCTAGCATTACTATAAAAAAAAACAATGAAAATATAAACATGAAAAAGTTTTTTCAATTGAAAGTAAGGAGAAGCATTAAAACTTAAAACGAACAGAGATTGTTACGCATATGAGGGGTTCTAAAAATACTTTAGGATAAAGAGCGAGGTATTTAGGAGGAGATAAATACTTCGCTCTTTATGCTAAATTTTTTTTTTAATAATTTCAACTATTTATTCTACGGCCTTTCTGATTCAGGGGTCATTCTTAAAGAATTGGGATAAAACAAGATTTAGTGTGAAGAGCGAGGTATTAACGAGGGGACCAATCCCCTCATATATATAATCAAAAATATAAGAATATAAAAGTTTGTTACGTAAGTTAATTCTTAAGTTACGTATTTTTTTTAATAATAAAAACATTCGTTAAAAATTAAAAGATCTAGTTGCCTTTTTAAGTAACCAAAAATTGGAGGGCAACTAGACCTCCTTCCCCACCCCTTATTTCTCAAAATCGTTGGATCAAAACTAAGAGAAAGCCATTTAGCCCAAAAAAGAATTAATATGCAAATTTCATTTTAATAATTTATGTACGGAGAGCCAAAATCAGACATGCATTAATTCAAAAACTTTCAGAAATTAAATACAAAAAAAGTTTTTTTAAATGAAAGTAAGGAGTGACATTAAAACTTAAAACGAACAGAAATTACGCCGTATATGAAAGGGGCTTCTCCTCCTCGACACCCCGCTCCTTGCGCTAAAGTTTGATTCTTTCTCGCAACTCTACTTTTTAAAACAATAAGAAACTTTAGCGTAAGGAGCGGGGTGCCGAGGAGGAAAAGCCCCTTTCATATACGGAGTAATTTCTGTTCGTTTTAAGTTTTAATGTCGCTCCTTACTTTCATTTAAAAAAAATCGTTTTTTTTATTTTATTTTTCTGTAGCGTCGACATTGCTGCTGCCTTCGACACAATCGCTCACTCGCAAGCATTGTGCTGCCTCATAGATTTAAGCGTAGATCCCTAAATTGTCCTAGCTCTCCATGATTGGTACTCTTACAGTTAATTCCCACAATTAACGTATTCTGTTGAGTTTCTTTTTTTTAGAATCACAGTAAAGGGGCATACATGCACAGGTTTTTCCTCCTATGCTAAAAACTGTACATGTTTGAATGATATGCTAACATTTGAAAATAGTTAGCATTTTCTTGGTATTTTTTTTTTAATATTTTATGACATGGATTCTCACCGAAAATACTTTAGTTTGCGAATCATTCACGTAGCATATCAAGTGAGCTAATAAGCAATTGGATAAATTTTATGCTAGAAATATTCAAGATTCAGAGAAAATCCCTCAAAGATAAACGTCGGCATTAAAAGCTGAAATGCTGAAAAAGGTTAAATGCTTATAAAAAAGCTTAAAATGCTTAAAAAAATCCTAGCCTTAAAATATACGTAAAATATACCTGTATTGATTAAGTACGACCGTTTATAGCTTGAGATATACTAAGTATGTCTAGTTCTAAACATATTAAACTGCTATCAAACGGTATTAACAACAATAATTAACGGTA